>NC_092376.1:18866008-18946008 GCF_030028105.1 Mobula birostris
CAGTCAATGTTTCTCAGCCCGAAACATCGACTGTACCTCTTCCTATAGGTGCTGCCTGGCCTGCTGTGTTCACCAGCAACTTTGATGTGTGTTGCTTGAAATTCCAGCACCTGCAGATTTCCTCGTGTTTGTGTGAAGATATCACAAACTAGCCAAGTGAAATGACAGATTCTTGTACATTCTCTCAACCTTAAAGTGGAATCATAGTTCCTATAACACAGAGTTTGCACAAGGTTCCAGGTTAAGATGCCCAGTGACAACTTACGAGTGGCATATAAACAAAACAAAGGAAACAATTATATACCTCATTAATAACATTTTATTAATAATGGTCAACACTAACAATGCTAGCAATGGAGAGGTGAGAAAAGAGTGGTCGAGGCAAGCAGAGACGAGCAGTGGCACTGACGAGGCCTGGTTAAGTTGGGGTTGAAACAGAGTCGTGGCACCCCAGAGAGCAAGGGAACTCCCGATATCTGATCGATTTAAGCGCCACGCTGAATTGGAAAGGTCGGGTACAGGCCGAATCGTGGCGGCGAGGTCCAAGCCCTAGAGTGGTCCGAGAACGAGGAACGACTCAATGTTTGGACGATATAAGTGCTGAGCCAAATTGGAAAAGTCACGGTGTTGTAACTGGAGGTGAGGCGAGGGCCAGTGTTACTCGCTGCTCCGCGATGCTTACTCAACTCTGCGCTGAACTGCAGTGCTGGCCGCAGCAATGGCTGGCTTCGTGTCTGTGGCCTCGCAATGTTTAGTCGGCTTTGCGATGAGCTATGGCCGTTGCCTGCTTCAGCGGCAGTGATGTCTGGCTTCGAGTTTTTCCACTAAACTCCAGTTCTGAATGCTGTTTGCTTACTTTTATTGTTTGCACAATTGGTATATTTCTCTCTCTCTCTCTGAACGTTGGGCATTTGATGGTCCTTTTTAAATTGTTTCTTTTGCTGTTACTTTGTTTTGTGGCTGCCTGTAAGGAGATGAATCTTAAGGTTGTATAAACATAGTTTGGTAATAAATGTACTTTGAACTTTGCACTTTGAACAGGAGAAGCTTGGTGAAATAACCAGGTAAGTACTTTGGAAGTCGATGCACTCTTGTCATGAGCTCTCCTTACAAAGGTTCTCAATGCCATCCTTAATGTGGAGAGAAACTTCGGAACCTCACCTCCAATATCTGGGAGCAAGAGGACTGGGCCTGGGAGCACCAAGACACCAATGTTAATGTGTGAGGAGTTTTTGTTGGCTCGGCCCTGTACTCACTGAAATTTGGAAAAATTGAGGGGGATCTCACTGAAACCTGTTGAAAGACCTAGGGAAAGTGGACATAGGGAGGATGTTTCCATTAGTGGGGAAACCTAGGACTAGAGAGTACAGCCTCAGAATACAAGGACGTCACTTTAAAACAGAAATGAAGAGAAACTTATGAAGCCAGAAGGTGGTGAATCTGTGGAATTCATAGCCACAGACAGCCGTGGAGGGCAAGTCAATAAGCATATTCAAAGCAAGGTGGTTAGTTTCCTGATTAGTAAGAGGGTGAAGGTTAAGGGGTGAAGGCAGAAGAATGATTTTAAGAGGGATAGTAAATAAGCCATGTTGGAGTGGCAGAGCAGACTTGATGGGCCAAGTGCACTAATTTTGCTCCTATGTCTTATAGTTTTACAGCAATGGCCATTTTCAATAATCAAGACAAATAACCAAATCATCTGTGCTAATAACAAAGCGGGATTCTTTGTCCTGCTACAGGGAACAAATACAAACTTCTCTTCAGAATTATAATATGAAGTACCTGTTTGTGATGGGAAATCGACAATTCCAATAGTGCAGCACTTCCTCATACATCAACTGCAATGTACTATAAGAACACAAGACACAGGAACAGAATTAGGCCATTTGGCCCATCGAGTCTGCTCCTCAATTCCCTCATGGCTAATTCATTATCCCTTTCAAGCCCATTCTCCTGCCTTCTCCCTGTAACCTTTGACACCCTGATTAGTCTAGAATCTATCAACCTCCGCCTTAAATAAACCCAATGAACTGGCCTACACAGCTGCCTTTGGCATTGAATTCCACAGCTTTTTTAAAAAATATTTTTAAAACGGCCAAATATTTTTTCCTCATCTGTTCTAAATGGATAACCTTCAGTTCTCAGGCTGTGACCTCTGGTCCTAGACTCCCTCACTATTGGAAACATCCTTTCCATATCCACTCTGTCTAGGCCTTTCAATATTCGATAAGGTCATTGAATAATCTTAAAATCATTTTTACGAACCTCCTCTGGACCCTCTCCAATGCCAGCACATCTTTACTTAGATAAGGGGCCCAAAACTGCTCATAATACTCTAAGTTCAGTCTGACCAGAACCTTAAAGCCTCAGAATTACATTCTTACTCTTATATTATAGTCTTCTTGAAATGAATGCTAACATTGCATTTGCCTTCCTTCCGTCTGAATCATCCAGCAAGTTAACCAATCCTGCACAAGGGCTCTCAAGTCCCTTTAAACCTCTGATTTTTTAATTTTATTCTTCAACACTACCTGTCCCTCCACCTATCTTTGTACTGTCTGCAAACCTGGCCACAAAGCCATCTATCCTGTCATCCAAATTATTGACATACAACGTGAAAAGAATTAGTCCCAACGCTAACCCTTGTGGTACACGGCTAGTCACCAGCAGCCAGCCACAAAAAGGCCCCTTTATTCCCACTCGTTGCCTCCATCCAGTTGGCCAATCTTCTATCCACGCTAGTGCCTTTCCCGTAATGTCATGGGTTTGATCTTGTTAAGAAGCCTCATATGTGTCACCTTGCCAAAGCCTTTCTGAAAATCCAAATAAACAACATCCACTGACTCTCCTTTTTCTCTCTTGCTTGATATCTCCTCAAAGAAATCCAATGGAGAAAACCATGCTGACTTTGGCCAATTTTATCATTAGGTACCTCCACATACCCTGAAATCTCATCCTTAATAATAGACTCCAACATCTTTCCAACCACTGAAGTTAAGCCAATAGGCTTATAATTTCCTTTCTTCAGCCTTACTTCTTCTTAAAAAGTCAATGGTTCAATGCATTTAATATCAGGGAATGTATACAGTATACAACCTGAAATTCTTACTCTTTGCAGACATCCATGAAACAGAAGAAAACCCCAAAGAATGAATGACAGAAGAACATTAGAACCCCAAAGCCCCCTCCCGGCTTCCACATGCAAGCATCAAACCTCTCCCCTATCCCTCCCTCCAGTTATTGCAGCATGAAACATCAGAACCCACCAACCACCAAGTAAGCAATAACAAAGCCCCCTAAGAGAGACTATGATCTGCAGTTCAACAAATTCCATTGTTCACCCAACAGTTCAATAGGCCACAGGCTCTCTCATTAACAAGGGAGAGAGAGGTACCACCCCTTCCACTGCAAGCTGGGAGACCAACAGCTTGCTGTTTCAATGTAAGAGTTTGAAGCGACACCTATTCAAGCTCACCCATCTCAAGAACCAGCAGACTCTCCCCCTTCCCCATTCCCATTGAGAGGAGAGAGCGGTCACTCGAATGCAGAGGCCTCCAACAGCTGCATCCACTGACTCGATGTTCCAATCTCCCGCGACAGTTCATTTGGTGACACAAACAAGGAATCAGGTTCACAGGGGCCGCCTGAGGCTGCACCTAGTAGGCTCACATCCTCCAGGGCAATCCTGGAGATATCAAAAATGGCCAGTCGGTGAGCTCTGGGAGTGGGGACCCACTGCCATGAAGTATCCCAGTTTAAGCACAGCTGTAGATCACAGACTCCTTACAGGACCCCAACCACCTTGAAAAGGAAATAAGAGACAGTAAAGAGAGGAATTTAAGCTGTTTTGCAGATGAGCTCAAAGAAGTTGCCTTCTGGGGCTATCTTATTTTTTCATCCCCCATTACTACCTCTCCAGCGTCATTTTCCAGCAATCCAATATCCACTCTTGTTTCTCTTTTACTCCTTATATATCTGAAAAAGCTTTTTTATAGTATTGGCTAGCTTACCTTTGTATTCCATCTTCTCTCTCTTTATGGTTTTTTTAGTTGCCCTCTGTTGGTTTTTAAAGGCTTTCCAATCCTTTATCTTCCCACTAATTTTTGCTGTATTATATGCTGCATTAGACTTTCCCTGTCAGCCACGGTTGCCTCATCCTCCCATTAGAATACTTCTTCATCTTTGGGACATATCTTTCCTGCACCATCCAAATTTCCCCCAGAAGCACCAGCCATTGTTGTTCTTCCATCATCCCTGCTAGTGTCCCTTTCCAATCAACTTTTGTTAGCTCCTCTCTCATCAGCAAATTTAGCCACAAATCCATTAATACCATAGACAAATCATTGACATACATCATAAAAAGCAGTGGTCCCAACACTGACCCCTGTGGAACTCCACTGGTAACCGGCAGCCAGCCAGAATTGGATCCCTTTATTCCCACTCTGTTTTCTGCCAACCAGCCAATGCTCCACACATGCTAGTAACTCCCCTGTAATTCCATGGGCTCTTATCTTGTTAAGCAGCCTCATATACTTGTAAAAAGCCTTCTGAAAATCCAAGTACACCATGTCTACTGCATCTCCTTTGTCTACCCTGCTTGTAATTTCCTCAATGAATTGCAGTAGGTTTGTCAGACAGGATTTTCCTTTCAGGAAACCATGCTGGCTTCGGCCTATCTTGTCATGTGCCTCCAGGTACTCTGTATATCTCATCTCTGACAACTAATTCCAACAACTTCCCAACCACTGATATCAGGCTAACAAATCTATAGTTTCCTTTCTGCTCCCTCCCACCCTTCTTAAATAGCAGAGTAACATTTGCAATTTTCCAGTCATCCAGCCACAATGCCAGAATCTATCGATCCTGAAAGATCATCGTTAATGCCTCCGCAATCTCTCCAGCTACTTCCTTCAGAACCTGAAGATGCATTCCATCAGGTCCAGGAGATTTATCCACCCTCAGACCATTAAGCTTCCTGAGCACCTTCTCAGTCGTAATTTTCACTGCACAGATTTCACTTCCCTGACACTCTTGAATGACCAGTATACATCAAATGTCTTCCACAGTGAAGATTGATGCAAAATACTCATTCAGTTCCTCTGCCATCTCTTCATATCTCATTACAATATCTCCAGCATCATTTTATATTGGTCCTCTATCTACCCTTGACTCTTTTTTACCTTTTAAATACTTAAAAAAGCTTTTAGTATCTTCTTTGATATTAGTCGCCAGCTTCCTCTCATAATTCATCCTTTCCTTCCATTTTATTCCTTATGCTGCATGCATTCAAATACAACACTCTCAGTCCAGTATTTGTTGCTTTCTGTTTTAACTGCACCATGCCTCTATTGCCCTGTAACTCATGCCACTGGCTGTGATTAAGCTTCATCTTCTGCCTGTTCTTTCTATCATCTCTGTTGCATGCTATCTGTTTTCCCCTTCCTCAGCCCTATCACTCTGGTTCCCATCCCCCTACCAAATTAGTTTAAACCCTCCATAACAGCTCTATTAAATGTGCCCGCTAGAATATTGGACCCCTTTGGGTTCAGGTGTAACCCATCCTTTTTGTGCAATCACACCTCCCCCAGAAGAGGACCCAAAGATCCAGGAATCTGAATCCCTGCCCCCTACACCAGTCTCTCAGCCACACATTAATATGCCTGATCATGATATTCTTGCACTCGCTAGCACATGGCAAAGGCAACAATCCTGAGATTTCTACCCTAGAGATCCTGCCTTTCAGCTTCCTACCTAACTCCCTGAATTCTCTTTTCAGGACCTCTTCCCTTTTCCTACCTATGTCATTGGTACCAACGTGTACCAAGACTTCTGGCTGTTCACCCTCTCCCTTCAGAATACTCTGCACCCGATCCGAGACATCCTGTACCCTAGCACCTGGGAGGCAACATACCATGCGGGTATCTCTATCAGGCTGACAGAACCTCCTGTCTGTTCCTCTCACTATGGAATCCCCTATGACTACCACATTGCATCACAACCTGGTACTCCAGCTGCAGTGCTGTCGACAAAAAAGCCTTGCAGAGGGTTGGTTAGGGGAGCAGAGAAGGCTACTGGGGTCTCCCTACCTTCTGTCCAAGACCTCTTTCAGAGTCGATGCCTCCAGAAGACACGGTACATCATTAAAGACCCCTCACACCCTCTCCATGAACTGTTTGTTCTTCTGCCATCAGGCAAACGTTACAGGAGCATCAAAACTAAAACCACAAGGCAACTAAACAGCTTCCTCCCACAGGCAGTCAGACTGCTAAATAGCTGCTCTACCTGACTCTGCTTTGGATGCTTTTAACTTGCACTGGACACTTATAACTTGATTTTAACTGACGTGTGGCAGTTGTGTTTTACTATTTATTGTTATGTTTATTATTTAGTGTTGCATTTGTTATGTTATGATTGCACTGCCCCTGAGAAACGCTGTCTCATTCTGCCCTGCAGAGCTGATGTATGGTTAGAATGACAATAAAGTTTTTTGAATCTTGAATCTTGAATCATTCTTCATCTTCCTCTTTCCCTTCTGCACCACAGAACCAGAGCCAGTGCCAGAGACCCAATCACCATGGTCATCCTCTGTCAGGTCATCCCCCTCAACTGCATCCAAAATGAGATATTTATTACTGAAGGTGATGGCCACAGGAGTGCTCTCTACTATCTGAGCTCTTTCCCTCGCTTCCCTGACCATCACCCACTTACCTAACTCCTGCAGTCTCAAGGTGACTATCTCCCTGTAGCTCCTGTCTATCTCCTGTAAATTCCCTTTACCTCATTGTAATATGGATCCATTTTTAGCTTCTCCATCTCAAAGTGCAGGGTGAATTCTACCATACTATGATCACTGCCTCCTAAAAGTTCCTTTATCTTAAGCATCCTAATCAAATCTGTGTCATTACATAACACCCAATCCAGAATTTCTGTTCCCTTCGTGCACTCAACCACAAGCTGCTCTAAAAGGCCATCTCATAAACATTCAACAAAACTCCTCTCTTGGGATTCAGCACCAACCTGATTTTCCAGATCTATCTACACATTGAAATACCTCATGATTTTTGCAACATTGCCCTTTTTACATGCCCCAAACTCCAGAATGGAAAATAAATTATGGTATCACGGTAGGGTAACAGTTAACAACATTGTACTACCCCACCTGTGACACGAGTTGAATTCCCCGCACTGCTGTAAACAGTTTGTACATTTTCCCTTTGACTGTATAGATTCCCTCTGGGTATTCCAGTCTCCTCCTGCATGCCAAAACGTTAGTAGGTTAGTTCAAAAATGGTTCGAAGTAAATTTCTTATCATTGTAAATATATATCATCATATACAACCTTGAGATTCATTTCCTTGCAGGCATACACAGTAAACCCCAGAAACACAATAAAATCAATGAAAGAGGGTGGCGTGAGTCCTGAGGCTCCTGTACCTCCTTCCTGATGGCGGCAGCAAGAAGAGAGCATGGTTTGGGTTCTGACGGTCGTTGATGATGGACGCTGCTTTCCTGTGACTGCGCTCCCTATATATATATGTTACAAGGGTTTAATCAGGTGGCATGGGCTCATTGGGCTGGAAGGGTCTGTAACTGTGCTGTGTTTCTAAATCATAATTATCTAACACCAGCGTACTGGAAGAGGCCACATGAACATCATTTCCACCATGATAAAGCAACACCAACTCCAATAGATAGGTCATATCATTCCAATGTCTAAATTGCATCCCTCCAAACAGATCTTTTACACCCAGTTGAAGGAATGTCAGCGGGCCCCTGGTGGGCAAAGAAAACACTTCAAAGATAACAACAAAATCAGCCTTAAGAAATTCAACATGACATCTAAAAGCTTGGAAGCCATTGCACTCAGTAAATACACCTGGAGGAAATCTGTTCAAGAGGGAGCAGCACTATATAAGGACGACCTCCACCATGTCGCAGAGAACAAGTGGCAGCTGTGAAAGGAGAGACTGAACAACCAAAACACCCAACTACTGACCACAGACACCACTTACTCTTGTCCACACTGGACCAGAATATGTCGATCTCAGATCGGCTTCTGCAGCTGACTGAGGACCCATCAATAAGCAACGCCTCAGGAGAACATCATACTCGAATCAAGTACCACTAAATAAAAATCATTAAGTCTTTGCTCAGAGACAGAAGTGTCATCTTTGTCATTCTATCCAGTTCTGGTTGGAATTGAAATTGGTTTATTGTTGTCACATGTATCAAGCTATAGTGAAAACCACCTTATCCATACAGGTCACTCCAAACTGTAAGTGCATCGAGGTAGTAGAAAGGTTCAATAGGTTTCAATAGTTAGATTTAACATCAGAGAAGTGTGTCTATAATATACATCCTGAAATTCTTTTTCTTCCCAAGCTTCCATGAAAACAGAGAAGTGCCCCAAAGAATGAATGGCAGTTAAATGTTAGAACTCCAAAGCCCCCCCCCCCGGCTCCCCCCTCCCACGCATAAGCAGCAGCAAAGCGACGACTCCCTCCCGCACCAGCGAGAAAACATCTGCACCCTCCACCGAGCACTCGAGCGTGCAGCAAAGCGTCAGTAAAGACACAGACTTGTCACCCCCAAGACTACTCGTTCACCCGGTATTCGACATACCACAGGCTCTCTCTCTCTGTCTCTGCATAATAAGGGAAAAAGAGGTGTCTCTGTTTTCCGAAAGGGAGTGCAGACTATGGTGTTAGCTACAGTGAAGGTGCAGTGCAGGTAGGCAATTAGGTAGAAGGGCCATGATGCAATAGATTATGAGAAAAAGAATAAATCAAAGGGCAAATTGGCATTTTCAGATCTGAGGAATGTCAGCTGTGAGTGAAAGGGGTTTATGTTGAAATCGCTTACTACACTTCCATTGAAATCACTCTATTTGCTTGCAGACGAGCACATGCAGCAATGATAGAAGAGAGAGGAACTTGTACCAAGAGCTCAGGCTTAGTTCTGGGAAAGGTTAGGTTTACACGCTCAATATTTTTAAAAATTCTTTTCCCAAGGTGAGTTGGTTTAAACCTCATTTCCTTTACTTGACTTTCCCTCAAATGAATTAACATCTATTTAAAAACACAGGAAAGTGAAGATTACATTGCCTAATGGTATTCGTCCAAGACTGAATTATTTATGACACATCTCATGGTAGGTTAGTGAATAATGGTTTGACAATCAAGACGTTAACACAAAATGTATTTTTCTTCAGTTTGGGTGACGCTTTGTTCTTTGAAGGCCTTGACTTCTAATTCTTGTAAGTAATTACACTCTGAGGTCAGTCAGGGTTTAATTGTTATGTAGTAACAAAACATTGTGGCTTGCCTGATGGTGTTAAATTTCTATCTTCCAGGTTAGAAAAACACATTGAAAATGATTGCTTTAAAGCACAGTTAGGCGGCGGGGTGGAAATACCTCTCTACCAAAGGAGGTGCAAGGCACCCCTTCCCTCCACTAGTCTGCAAGTCACCCTTGGGCAAGGTGTAGCATATGTTTAGCACCCCCCCAGAACCACCAATCAGGGTCATCTGAAGCCATGGGAGCAGGTGGTGGATGGTTGTATCAGGAGCTGGTGCATATCACAAGTCCTGGTGATGTGACCACTGACACCAGGCAGACAATCTCTGAAGACTATTGATATTGGCTGGGGGGGGGGGGGGGGGGTCACCCGTCTTGTACAGACATTGCCCAGAAGAAGACAATGGCAATCCACTTCTGTAGAAAAATTGGCCAAAATCAGTTATGGTTGAAGAAAGACCACAATCGCCCACATCATATGGCATGGCGTATAATGAACGAGTGATTACAGTATCAGAAGTATGCCAAATGCTAGGTGGATAGATAGATTCATAGTTTGACAGATACTGTAGATGGATAGATAGTTGGAATATAGTAAGGGAGGTGCCAGCTTTCACTTCTCCCATCACCCACATCTTGCTAATCTGGTTTCTGTCTCCTTCCTTTCCAGTCCTGATGAAGGGTCTTGGCCTGAAACATCATCTGTTTATTCCCATTCATACATGCTGCCTGACATGCTCAGTTCCTTCAGCATTTTGTGTGAGTAGGTATGTGGTTAGATAGGCATGGATAGTAAAGATTTAAAGGGGTATAAGTCAAATGCAAGTAAATGAAAATAGCTGAGGAGGATATAATGGTTAGCATGGACCAGTTGGGCCTAAAGGTCTAATTCCATGTCTCCATTATGTATGACAACCTTCCCTGCTATCTACAACTCAAGTAATTTGAAAATTTACTAATCAGACCACCTCCAAATGCATCCAGATCATTAAAGTATATAACAGACAACAGAGGTCCCAATATTGATCCTGTCACCACTGGTCACAGACCACCTGTCAGTGAACCATCCCTCCACTTCTCTACTCTAACTTCCATAGCCAAGCCAATTTTGAATCCAAATTTACCAGCTCACCAGGGATCCTATATGAATTTTCTGGACCATTCTTGCATGAAGGACCCTGTGAAGTGCTTTATTGAAGACTATGCAGGCAACCTCCACAGCCCTACCCTCATTAATGATCTTCAGCTCCTCAGAAAGCTCAATCCATTTTCTGAGACAAGACGTCCCCCACACAAAGCTATGCTGGTTTTCCCTAGTAAGCCTGCACTGTTCCGATTGCTGGTAAATCATATCCGTAAGGATTTTCTCCAATAATTTCCCTCCAATAATTGAAGTCAGGGCCTCCAGACTATAAATACCTGTTGTTTCTCTGTTGTCCTTCTTAAGCAAAGGAATAACAGTGGCCATTCTCCAATCTTCTAGGAGCTCATCTGTGGCTAAAGAGGACACAGATGTTTCTATACAGCATTATTCTCTGCCTTGCCTCCCTCAATATTCTGGGGCCAACCCCATCGAGACGAATAAACAGATGACTTTTTAAACTGAGACCCCTTTTGTCTTTGCCTGAAGATTCAACTGTTTATTTCTCCCCATAGATGCTGCCTGACATGCTGAGTTCCTCCAGTATTTTGTGTGCTCTGCTCTGGATTTCCAGTATCTGCAGAATCTCTTGTCTTTCTGGCCTGAATATCTGTTTTCACAGCTCCAGCTGGGCATTGGAAGGCCTATAGCACAACCCCATCTGTGTAACAGCTTCTTCCCCCAGGCTGTGAGACTTGTGAGCACCCTGCTTGCACCCAGTACACATTGGTGGTATGCTGCTGTATATTTGACTCTTTGTCGTAGATGCACAGCTACAGAGTACTTTTTTTAAATCTGAAAAAGGATCTAGTGCTTTCCTGGTGTATATGATGCATAAACCCTTCTCTTGCTTCCAGCCGTGTCCAGGTGTCGATTTTAACCAACATTTTAAGGACAAACCACCATCTGCATCAGGGATGATGCCTAGGCATGTCTAGTCCAGTGGTATTTATACTCAACTTCCATTGTCCGTCCCTCCTGATCAGTTATTCCTCAACATTCAGGTTTCTGCTGTCCCATCTTGTTTAAAATCATATTCCAGTTCTTAATTAGAGCTAGAGCTTCATCTTTGGCTACAAGGTGAAGGAAATCAGTTGGGCCCCTAAAAGGGCTGACGGAAAAACCAGGAAACCTAACAACGAGGAGAAGCCCATCGCTACCACGTGACTTCCCTATATTTCTACGGTTTCTGGAAGGATCGGCAACATCGTGAAGAAATACCGGATATATACCATCCACAAACCCGTAAGGAAGCTCAAGTCCCAGCTGGTGCAGGTCAAAGATGACCTGGGACTCAGGACACCTGGCGTTTACAAGATACTCCGTGAATGCAGAGCAGCGTATATCGATCTCACGGTGGAAACCCGCATCAAGGAGCGCAGGAGGTATATCCTTTTGGTTACCTGGAGAAACTGGCGGTAGCAGAACATTGCATTCGCAATGTCCACGGGATTAACTTCAACATCACAAGACTACTGTGCCGCACCAATGGCTTTTGGGGCCACCTGGTGAAAGAAGCCCTCTAGGTCTCCCTCTATGTGAGAATTGGAATACGATTTTAAACAAGGTGGGACAGCGGAAACCCAACTAGTTGAGGACTAACCAATCAGGCGGGATGGTTGATGGGAGTTGAGTGTATATACCACCAGACTAGACAAGCTTAGGCATCATTGCTGATGAAGATGGCGAAGTCTGCCATCAAAACATCGGTTAAAATCGACACCTGGACCCAGCTGGATGCTTGAGAAGAGTTTGTGTACTTTGAACCTGTAAATATTTTTGTGAAAATTTATTTCATGGGCTGTTTGTGATATACGTACTGTGTTTTAAACCTTGGTCCCTGAGGAATATTGTTTCGTTTAGCTGTATCCATGTGCACGGTTGAAGGACAATAAACCAGAACTTGATCTCTCTTAATCTTGACTTCTATCTGTATGGCCTCACTGGATGAGCCCTCCGGGATGTCCACTCTTGGTGCAGCCAGGACATTTTACTATTCATTAATACAATTACTCCACACCTTTAACATCACTCACAGTCACCTCTGAAACACCTACACCTTGCAGTGTTGAATTGCCAGACCTGCCCCTGTTACGATCAAGGTTCTGTATGGGCTACAGTATAACAGTTTGACGCCCTAGTTCGGGCTCTAAGCTCAAAACACTCTGCAGATGCTGGGGTCAAAGCAACACTCACAACACACTGGAGGAACTCAGCAAGTCAAGCAGCATTGATCAGTCAACATTTTGGGCCGGAACAGGACTGAAGAGGGAAATGGCAGAGGCCCTATAAAGAATGTGGGGGGAGGGTGGGCCCTCCTTCTTTATAGGGCCTCTGCCCCTTCCCTCTTCAGTCCTGATGAAGAGTTCCGGCCCGAAACGTTGACTGATCATTTCCATGGATGCTGCCCGACCTCCTGAGTTCCTCCAGCATGGTGTGAGTCAGGCTCTAAGCTGATTTGTCTTACCTTTAATATTCCTTCCATTACAAAAAACAAACGTCACACCATCATTCTTGCCGTCTTCATTCAAAGTTCAAAAATTCAAAATGAGTTTATCATCAAAGTACATATAGTATACATCACCATATACAACTCTGAGATTCATTTTCTTGCAGGTATTCACAGTAGATATAAAGAAACGTAATCGAATCAATGAAAAACTGCACATGACAGAAATAGACAATAAAACCAATGTTCAAACAACAACAAACTGTGCAAATTCAAAAAGAATTTTTTTTATTATTAAGTGCAATCGTGAACAATAGCCAGATCAGAAATCAAGTCAACTAGTTCCCAAAGAGAGCTCTGATAGGCCAATCAGATGGTTCACTGCTACTGAGCGATAGAACACAAAGCAGGCATAAGGGTTGCTAGCCCCTGCACTCCAGAAACACACCTGAGCGGTGCGGCGGAGGTATGTGCTACGCATGATCTGATCTGAAAGCATCATGTTGACTCATAACAGATCGTGTTCATGGTGGAACAGCTTAGTTAAGGATGGGGTGATCAGCACAGACGGACAAATTATACCTCCACTACCTAACAATAATATTAATAATAATAATACTACTAATAATAAATAAGCAATAGATAGTGTTCGTTCATCGTTGACGTCGATGAAGACCTTGACACCATTGATGGTGTCGAGACTAGTGCGTGATTTGGATTTAAGTGAGGGAGAGTTGCACAGCGTCAGCCTCACTCTCACTTCCCAATTCCCATCTGGATCCAGTGGCAAGACAGAGTCGAGACGGCTGGAGATGGGACTAGGCGCAGTGGATGACCAGGATGTCTTCTGTGTCTTGTCCTACTCTACACGTTCCACGACGCTTGCAGAGACCGCCTTCTTGACCGTTGGACCTTCCATTGGTCTCGTCTGCTCAATCCACTGGAGGCTGTCTACACATGCTGGGAGGGACAACTCCCTATCTCACCGAGGGTTTGAGACCCGTCGGCTACCCTCACCTGGTTTAGCCGGCTTGTCAAAGTCGTTGCCCGGGGCGTGGCCGCTGTCGCATGCAAACAGTTACGGGGAGCCACAGGTGAGAGCTCAGTGCCAGGTGGGGACCAAAGGTGAACTAACCACCTTGAAAAGGACACGATGTGTTCCCCCACCAGAGGTGCTATCCCTCCCTCCCTGACACCCCATATAGTATAGAATCATTAAAAATGGGCCGATAGGTTGTGGGATCAGCTCAGTGTTGGGGTGAGTGAAGTTAGCCCCTCTGGTTCTAGGGGGGTTGGGGGGGGGGTAATAACTTTTCCTGAATTTGGTGGTGTGGGTCTTGAAGCTGCTGTACCTCATTCCTAGTGCCAGCAGTGAGAAGAAAGCATTAACCATGCTTGTTTTCCTATTAGACTTGTTTGAATTAACCTCAACCTTTTCTTTTCCTTCTAAAAATACTTTATTCAGAAGTATTACAAAATAAAGTTATATACATATTTAAAAAAAAATTTGTTGACCCTGAGTCCTTATTCAATAAATAAAGTTAATTTACAATAAAATTATGCGTTGACTCTCTGTTCATATACAAACGAAAGATGTTTACAATAAATCGTTCATTTACTCTCAACCCTTGGTCAAGAGTTAAGACTTATTTACAATAAAATTATCAACAATAAAGGTAGGCGTTGTTCTACTTCCTTTTCCAAATTAACAATTCCACCCACTCCTGGGGCACCATGTTGATTCATCTGTCCACACCGCTGATGAGGGTTATTCTCCTCCCCACCCGACCCCTCCCACTCCCACGGGTGATGAACCTTAAACTGTGGTCCTTCCCCACCGGGCCTTCGCGGTGGCCGCACCAAGCTTGAGTGCATCCCTCAGCACGTACTCCTGCAGGCGAGAGTGAGCCAGTCGGCAGCATTCAGTCACTCCACCTGTTGGTCTGTTGTTCTGGTTGACGCTCCCCTGCCATTGTCCACCATTTGCAGCCATATAGTTTCCATCATGAGCATCATATCGTCTTGGTGATATCATAATGTGCAGAGATATGTCATGGAGAACTACAGCATAAAAACACGCCCTTTGGTCCACCTAGTCCATGCTGAACTATTAATCTGCCTAGTCCCATCAACCTGCCCTCTATACCCCTACTTACCCATGTACTTATCCAAATTTCTCTTAGATGTTGGAATCAAACCCACAACCACCACTTCCACTAGCTGCTTGTTCCACACTCCAACAACCCTCTGAGTCAAGTTTTCTCTCATGTGCTCCTTAGACATTTCGCCTTTCACCCTTAACCCATAGCCTCTAGTTTTAGTCTCACCCAACCTCAGTTGAAAAAGCCTACTTGCATTTATCCCTCAAAATTTTGAATACCTCTATTAAATTTCCCCTTATTCTCCTATGCTCCAGTGAATAAAGTCCTTGTGGTGATATCACGTGCAATGATGTGCCAGTACATGATTGGACAGAGCACTGAGTGTGCGCAGGATTACCAGAATGTTCCAGCACGTGGCTGGGTTAAGACGTGTTTGTTTATTACTGTAAATAAAAGTTCTCTAATTCTTCCAGAATATGATTCTTTACTGTTAACCCACGGTACGTTTAAACAGAAGTAACATAACATGGTTCTGGAAGAATAATACAGGGGAATCGAAGATAATCCAAAAAAAAAAGGAGGAAAAAAGTGCGAACTGTAAACAGTAAAATGGAAGGTTTACAACCCCCACCAAAACTTCAGCTGACTGGCAATGTAGCTGAGAATTGGAGGATATTCAAGCAACAGTTTGAACTGTACTTATCGGCGATTGATTATGAAGAAAAATCAGGAAAAACCAAAGCTGCGCTTTTGCTCCATGTAATCGGCAATGACGCAGTAGAGGTGTATAATAATTTTGTCTTTGAAGATGGAGATAATTTCAATTTGATAATGGACAGATTTGAAGTATTTTGTATACCTAAGCGTAATTTAACGTATGAGCGATATAAATTCTTCACATGTGCGCAGAGAGCCACTGAAACAATTGATCAGTATGTTACTGATTTAAGAAAGCATAGTAGAACATGGGAGTTTGAATTCTCTCATTAAAGACAGATTTGTTTGTAGCATTTGTGATAACGGTCTGAGAGAAAGGTTGCTGAGAGAACAAGATTTAAATTTTGAAAAAGCTTTATCACTTTGCAAAGCTTCTGAGACCGTGACTTTGCAGGCTGAAGAACTTTTTGTCGAAAACTGCAATGTAAACACTGTAAAAAAGCGTGAATACATCAAGAAATATAATAATACATCGATGAAACCCACAGAGAGCAAGACGACATTGGAAAGAAAAAAGTCATGTGATCGCTGTGCGCAGGAACATCGTCCAAATCAGCGTCCCACATATGGCAAAATTTGCAAAGGCTGCAGTAAAATTAATCATTTTTCACACTGTTGTAAAAGTAGAAAGGAGGAAAATAAAATGAAACAAGTAAATGCTGTGCTTGAAGATGAACGCGAGGAATTTTATATAAATGTGCTTTGTGAAAATAAACAAAGGAAGAATGACTGGACTATTCCGTTGCAAGCGAATCAAAACATTATTCTGTTTAAACCTGATACTGGAGTGCAAGTAAATGTTCTTGCAGAATATGAGTTTAATGCTTTAAAGCCAAGATCGAAGTTACATCAGACAAATATGAATGTGACTGTCTATTCAGGTGCAGACATTCCAGTTAAAGGAACATGTGTGACAAAGGTATCACACAAAAATATTGTGCATACGCTTTAATTTGTGGTCGTGCCAAAAAAATGTCCAGTCAATTCTGGGTTTATTTGCCTGTGAAGGACTTAATTTGGTGAAAAGAATTTTTGTCCTGGATAATGACGTAGAGCTGAAGCGACGGAATATTGCATTACAGTCGGCAGAAGGTGATGTCACTCGACTGCAGGTCCAGCTCATGGAGGCAAATGCTGACATGGAGAATATAAAAGCAGTAGCTGCAGTGTCTGAGACGACCAAACAGGATGCAATTGATGATATGAAAAAGCAAAGGCAGGAGGAGGTTGCTTCAATGAAAGCGATAATGAGAGAGCCGCTGAGAGAATATGAGGTTCAGTTTCATCATCGTCTAGAGCAAGAACGCTCACAGTGGGCACAGTATAAGGAAGAAGTGAAAGCACAAGTGAAGGAATTGAGAAGTTTTATTGAAACGATGAAGTCTCAGCATAAAAGAGAGATTACACAGTTAATGAATGAATTAGATGAAGAAAAGAAAATTCGTATTTCATTACAAATGGAAGTGGAATGTGAATTGACTGATCTAAGGAAACGTTTGTCTGAAGGACAAGGAGACAAAGGGAGGATACAAGATAAAAGGAATACAGGGACACAGACCAGATCATACATGGTCCAAACAGAGGAGGGAGCAGTGTTAAGAAAGAATCGCAAAGGCTTTAAGAAAGAACCAACTTCAGAGTTTCAGTTATCTGATATAGATGTGTTTTGATTAACGTTGTTAATTGTTTTTCTTTTTAAGGAAAGGAAGATGTGGTGATATCACGTGCAACAATGTTCCAGTACATGACTGGACAGAGCACTGAGCATGCGCGGGATTGCCAGAATGTTCCGGCACGTGGCTGGGTTAAGACATGTTTGTTTATTACTGTAAATAAAAGTTCTCTAATTCTTCCAGAATATGATTCTTTATTGTTAACCCACGGTACACTTAAACAGAAGTAACATAACAGTCCTTACATATTCAGCCTTTCCCTATAACTCAGGTCCTCACGTCCCCGCAACATCCTTGTAAGTTTTCTCTGCACTCTTTTTATTGATATCTTTCCTGTAGGTAATTAGCCAGAACTGCACACAATACTCCAAATTAGGCCTCACCAATGTCTCATACATCTTCAGCATAACATCCCAACTCTGGCACCCAGTACATTGATTTATAAAAGCCAATGTACCAAAAGCCCTCTTTACAAGCCTATCTCCATGTGATACCACTTTCAATGAATTATGGATCTGTATTCCCAGATCCCTTTGTTCTACCGCACTCCTCATTGCCCTATTGCTGACCATGTACTGTAAATCCTACCCTGGTTGGTCTTCCCAAAGCACAACACCTCACGCCTGTTGGCATTAAACTCCATCTGCCATTTTTCAGCCCATTTTTCCAACTGGTCCAGATCCCGCTATAAGCTTTGATAGCCTTCCTCACTGTTCACTACACCTCCAATCTTGGTGTCATCTGCAAATTTGCTGAGCCAGTTTACCACATTATCATTCAGATCGTTGACATAGATGACAAACAACAACAGACCCAGATAAGAAATGAAATCCTGGAGTTTTCTCACAGAGAAGAAGAAAATATAAATTGTTCCACCTTCCTGACATTAAGACGAGGTGGAGGAAATGATGGACAGAGAACTGAGAGGAAAAGTATAGAACATAAAGGATAAACAGGCTTGGCGGAACAAGAACGTCACTGGTGATTCGTCTATAATCTGCTGTAAAAGTTTCTGAATAATTTACAATAATGCTTCTGTTTAACCAAATGAAATCACCTGTTAAATATCACAATCACAGTGTATAAGTATACAGTATAAGTATAAGTACACAGTTATGTATACAGTCACAGGGTTAGACCATAAGACCATAAGTCAAAGGAGCAGGACTAGGCCATTCAGCCCATCAAGACTGCCCCACCATTCCATCCTGGCTGATTTATTATCCCTCTCAACCCAATTCTCCTGTCTACTTACCATAACCTTTGGTATCCTTACCAATCAAGAACCTATCAACCTCTGCTTTAAATACACCCAATGACTTGGCCTCCATAGCCATCTGTGGCAATGAATTCCACAGATTCGCCATCTTCTAGATAAAGAAATCCCACATCATCTCTGTTCTAAAGGAACATCAGTCTGTTCCGAGGCTGTGCCCTCTTGTCCTATTCCCCAACTATAGGAAACATCCTCTCTACCTCCACTCTATATAGGCCTTTCAATATTTGGTAGGTTTCAATGAGATTTGCCTCTCTCCTGCCATTCTTCTGAACTCCATCAAGTACAGGCCCAGAGCGTCATTGTACGGAGTACAGCATACAAAAGAGGCTCTTTGACGACCCATCATGACTATGCCAACCATCATGCCTCCACCTATACAAAACTCATTTGCTTGCATTAGTTCCATATCCCTCTGAACTTTGCTCATTCAAGTAACTGTCAAAGTGCTTCTTAAATGTCGAAGGTACAAGAGCCTTAGGACTTGCACCACCGAGTTCAAGAACAGTTACTAACCCTCAACCAAGCTCTTGAACAAAATGTGACAACTACAATCCATTGAGATGTTCCCACTCCCAATATTCTCACTTTAAGGACTCCTTATCTCATGTTCTTGTTATTTAGTGGTATTTATTTATATTTTCATTTCCCAAAATCACAAGACAAAGGAGCAGAAGTAGGCCATTCGGCCCATCAAGTCTGCTCTGCCACTCCACCATGAGCTAGTTCCAATTTCCAGCTTTTTCCCCATATCCCTTGATACCCCAACTAATCAGATACCTATCAATCTCCTCCTCAAACACCCTCAATGATCGGGCCTCCACAGCTGTATGTGGCAATAAATTCCATAAATCCACGACCCTCTGGCTAAAAAATTTTCTCCTCATCTCTGTTTTAAATGGGTACCCTCTAATTCTAAGACTGTGGCCTCTTGTCCTGGACTCACCTACCAAGGGAAACAGCCTTTCCACATCTACTCTGTCCAACCTTTTCAACATTCAAAATGTTTCTAAGAGATCCCCTCTCATTCTTCTATACTCTAATGAATACAGTCCAAGAGCTGACAAGCGCTCCTCATATGTTAGCCCCTGCATTCCAGGAATCATCCTCGTAAGTTTTCTCTGAACTCTCTCCAACATCAGTACATCCTTTCTAAGATAGGGGGCCCAAAACAGCAGACAGTATTCCAAATGAGGTCTCACCAGTGCCCTATACAGCCTCATCAACACCTCCTTACTCTTATACACTGGGGAGGGAACGTCAACTCAGACCATGAGAGGCCTGCGTTAGGCATTTTCATGCCTTACAAGGCACAGATTGGAAGTCTGTGTGGGGCGCCACTCCTCACACAGACTAGAGCAATGTGTGATTAAGTGCCTTGCTCAAGGGCACAAACACGCAGCCACAGCTGAGGCTCCAACTAGCAACCTTGAGGTAACTAGACGAACGCCTTAACCACTTGGCCACGTGCCCAACACGACACTACTCCTTTTGAAATGAATGCCAATTTAGCATTCGCTTTCCTTACTGCCGATCCAACCTGGTGGTTAACCTTTAGGGTATCCTGCACGAGGACCCCCAAGTCCCTTTGCACTTCCGATTTTTGAATTTTCTCCCCATCTAAATAATAATCTGCCCGACTATTTCTTCTTCGGTATTTTGCACAGTTTGTTGTCTTCTGCACTCTGGCTGATCTTTCATTGATCCTGTTATAGTTACTATTCTATAGATTTGCCAAGTATGCTGCAGGAAAATGACTCTCAGGGTTGTGTATGGTAACACAAGTGTACTTTGAAAATAAATGTACTTTGACTTTGACTAAATGTTGTATCTGTTTTGCCTCCACCACCTCAGTGTCAGTTCATTTAAGATGCCAGATACGTGTAAAACTTTTACCCTTCTGATCTCTTTCAGACCTAATTTCTCTAACTTTAAATATACATCCCTTCCATGGAAACCAGGGCTTCCTCCCTTTTCCTTTCCAGTTCTGAAAAGGTCTTGGCCCAAAACATTGACTGTATATTCCTCTCCATAGATGCTGCCCGACCTGTCGAGTTCTTCCAGCATTTTGTGTGTGTTGCTCTGGATTTCCAGCATCTGCAGAATCTCTTGTGTTTATGATCTACCTATCTCTACCTCTCATTACTTAATATACTTCTGTCAAGAAAACTGAAGACGGGCTAACCCCTATTGACATCAATGGATCTGAGGTTGAGAGGGTAAACAGCTTTAAGTTCCTCAGCATCCACATCACTGAGGACCTCACATGGTCTGTGCACACCAGCTGTGTGGGCCTTTCAAGACTTTAAACTTTTTTACTGTGCCAGGGCCTTTTGTTCATCAAGTTATGGTATTGTTGCACTGTTGAAACTATATGTTATAATTATGTGTTTTTTGTTAGTTTTTCAGTCTTGGTCTGTCCTGTGTTTCTGTGATATCACACCAGAGGAATATTATATCACTTCTTAATGCATGCATTACTAAATGAGAATAAAAGAGGACTGCGTGTCCTCATAATCCAGAAGGTACAACAGCGCCTCATTCACCTCAGACGATTGAGGAAGTTTGGTATGGGCCCCTAAATCCTAAGAACTTTCTACAGGGGTACAACTGAGAGCATCCTGACTGGCTGCATCACTGCCTGGTATGGGAACTATACCCTCCTTAATCGCAGGATTCTGCAGAGAGTGGTGTGGACAGCCCAGCGCATCTGTAGTTGTGAACTTCTATACAATATATATATAGTTGTGAAATTCAGGACATTTACAAAGACAGGTGTGGAAAAGGGGCCCAAAGGATTATTGGAGACCCGAGTCACCCCAACCATAATCTATTCCAGCTGCTACCATCTGGGATATGGTACTGCAGCATAAAAGCCAGGACCAACAGGCTTCGGGGCAGTTTCTTCCACCAGGCCATCAGACTGATTAACTCACGCTGATTTGAGTGTATTTCTATGTTACATTGACTGTTCTATTTATTATAAATTAACATAATCACACATTGCACGTTGCACATCTAGACGGAGACGGAAGGTAACGATTTTTACTCCTCGTGTATGCGAAGGATGTAAGAAATAAAGTCAATTCGGTTCAGTTCATGTCATCTCTCAGTCTCCTTTGCTCCAAGGAAAATGGAAAAAGCCTATCCGGTCTCTCCCTATAACTTAAACTGTCTGAAACAAACAACATTGTTGTTAATCTCTGCAGCTATTTCCCATCTGTCCTCTAGCGTAGCAACCAGAACTGTACATAATACACAAAAGTGCAAAGTACATTATTATCAGGGTATGTGTACTGTACACAACCCTGAGATTCACCTCCTCATAGGCAGCCACAAAACAAAGAAACACAATCCAAACTGTTTAAAAAACACACACACACACACACACATAACAAAGACTGTCAAACACCCAATGTATGAAAAAATGAACAAATCATGCAAACTATTAAAAAGTAAACAAGTAACACACGGAACCTAAACTGCAGAATCTCTGAAGATGTGTCTGTAAGTGGAGTCAGTTCGAATCTGAGGCAAGTGAAACTGACCGTAAGCCCGATGGCTGCAGCCTATAGCCGCAGCGCTAGTTCAGTGCTGACGCACATGCCCATCGTGGCAGGCCACAGCTTCAGAGTCAGCTCAGCACTGAAGTGCCTTAATCAAGTAACACACATGGTATGAAAAAAGGAAACCAAAACAAATGGAACATGAACTGCGTAGTCCCCGAAAGTGAGCCCTCAGCCGCGGAACCTGGTGAGCACCGAGGCGAGTGAAGGCAGACCAGCACGGCAGCAGCTGCTGCCAAACCTGGTGCTGCGACGCGAGTAACGGGAAGAGAAGGAGACTGGTCATTCGCAGGCAGACGGCTCCGAACACCTGTTTGTTTTCCGCTCTCGTCCTCGACGTTTTTAATCCTGCGCGCCCATTTAATCGTCGCGGAGTAATGGAGCATCAATCCAGCGAACACCCTCCCAGTGATGGCCGCACTTGTGAATCCCTCGGGACATCACACAAATGCCAGATCAGTTAGTCGGCTCAAGTATTCATCCTTAAAAGGGAGATTACAGGGGGCATTGATCACAGTTCAGAAGACACATGTCTATAGCTTTGTGAGCTGTCCGCAACGTGTCACTATTCTTGTCAAGTGTACCCAAACCAGCCTCCAATGCAACTGTGACATGGTGCCCCAATTCTTTTACCCAGTACTCTAGCTGATAAAGGCAGGCATTCCATGCACCTCCCTCTCCATCCTCTCTACCTTTGCAGACAGAATGGAGAGGCATCAGTTTCTCCATTCTACAAGCAGTCCCCAGGGCCCCACCGTACACTGTGTATGTTGTGTCCTGGATTAACTTCACAAAATGCATCACTTGAGTTAAATTTGATCTGCCATTTATTTGCCCACATTCCCATCTGATTAGTATCTCATTGTAACCTGAGACAACATTCTTAATTTTCCACTTATTTCAATGCCATCTGCAGAATTACTAATCATGACATCTATAATTTCATTCAAACCATTAATGTAGGTGGCAACAGGGAAGTCAGCACTAACCCCTGAGGCAAACCTCTGGTCACAGGTCTCGCGTCGGATAAAAAATCCTCAGAATCAGAATTAGGTTTATTATCACTGACATATCTTGCAAAATTATGGCAGCAGTACAGTGCAACACTATACAGAAAGGCCACAGTCAGTCTGTGCTGGCAGCAACATCTCTAGCTTCATCACAAGGAGCACCGCTGCTAACACATGACTGTACTGGTAGATCCAGCTCAAACCAAATTATGAAACTCGCTGATGATAGAACAGTGGTTGGTCTCATCGACAGTGACGATGAGGTGGCGTTCAGAGAGGAGGTCGAGTGGCTGGTACTGGTAGAATGCTGCAAACACAGCAACTTGAGCCTCAGTGTGGACGAGACCAAAGAGATGATTGTGGACTTTAGAAAAGTGCAGCCTGACCATTTCTCACTGCACATAAACGGCTGCTCCATGAAGAGAGTTAGAAGCACGAAGTTTCTGGGAGTGCACAGAATTGAAGATTTTACACGGTCCTTCAATATAACCTCTTTAGTCAAGAAACCACAGCAGCATCTCCATTTCCTGAGAAGATTGAAGCGAGCAAGGCTCCCAGCCTCCACGCATGCTCTCCATTCTAACCAATTTTTACAAGAGCACCAGTGAAAGTGTCCTGCTGAACTGCAACAGCATCCAGTATGGAAATGGCAAGGCATCTGACTACAAGACCATATAAAGGATTGCAAGAACTGAGAGGATCAGCTCTTCCACCCATCTAGGATGTTTACCAGGACTGTTGCATACGCAAGGCCCTTAGCATTGTCAATGATCTCTCCCAACCATCTAACAATCTCTTTGACCCTGAACCATCAGGCAGGAGGTAGCGTAGCATTAGGTCAAAGACTATAAAGATGGGAAATAGCTTCTTCTTCTCCCATGCTGTGAGACTACCAAGCTCCCTACCACCCAGGTTTCATCATGCATGAAGCAACTGTAGCATTATACTGTTTACTTTTTAACTTGTGTTGTTGATGCACCTTATTATTTGTTAATTTGTTCTGGTAGTATTACTTTTTGAGTTGTGTGTGAGTTATATGTACTGTGCTGTGTACCTTAGTCTGGAAGAACATTGTATTCATGTATACTGCCAAACAGAGCAAAGGTTCAAAGGTTCATGTGTTATCAAGGTATATAACTCTGGATTTCTTCTTCTCCAGGTAGTCATGAAACCAGGAAAGGAAAGAATGGCAGCGCAATCATCAACCCCCAAATCCTCCTCCCTGCACAAAAAAAATTAACAAAAACGGAACCATTGACCCTCAAATCCCCCCACACACAAAAAAACAGAAAGTTTGGTCAAAAAACACAGAATATAAAACACTATAAGACTGAAAAAAAGTCCATAGTCCATAGTCCAAAACCACGTCCAAAATGCAGAAATCCTTGGCACATGGCAGGTTGCACAGCCTCCCCTCTCCGGCAGCAGGGCGATCCCACCAGCAATTAAAAGGCAGGCAGTCGGCACTCAACTTTTGCATTTGCCTCATTGTTTGAATCGCCCTCGTTGCTTTAATCAGTGAACAATGGAAGCTTTAACTGGCAAAATGGAGTCGAACATCGGCTCACGCCCCTCACAACCTACTTGCCACGAAGCTCGAGCTCACTGTTGCTGCATCCTGGAATTCTCTCAGAGACCGGATCACCCGGATGATCTCCCAACTGCAAATGGCAGGCTCCAAACAGTTCCAGAAACATATTCAAGATGAAAAGCAGATGTAAAAGAAGTGAAGTAAATAGTTTTGTGGTCTATCCAGAAGATGTTGACCATGGGAGCATTGTACGCAGGCGCCATCTTGACCATCATTGTCGTTGACTGACAATAAACTTGAACTTGAATAAGGATGATTAAAAAAAATAGATAAGTTTGCAAAAAGAGACCAAATAGTTCATGGTTCTTGGACCATTCAGTAATCTGGTGCAGAAGGAAAGTGGCTGTTACTAAGACATTGAGTGTGGGGCTTCGGCTCCTGTGCCTGCTCCCTGACTGTTGTAGTAGGAAGAGGGCACCTCCCGGGTGGTGGGGTCTGTGATGGTGGATGCTGCCTTCCTGAGGCATTTCCCTTTGAAGACATCCTCAGTGGTGGGGAGGATAATGCCCACGATGGAGCTGGCTGAGTTTACAGCCCTCTGCAGATTTTTCTCACCCATGCTTTGATGCCTCCAGACCGGATGATGATTCAACCAGTGAGGGTGATCTCCACAGTACATTTGTAGAAATTCGCTAGTGTCCTTGGTGACATTCCAAATCTCCTCAAGCTCCTATTGAAATATAGCCACTGATGTACCTTCTTTGTAATTGCATCAATACGTTACGCCCAAGATGGATCTTCAGAGATGTTGAGAATGTCATAATTGGGGGGGGGGGTGCGTTGGGAACGGACCCAAATGCAAGACACAGACACTGAAGTACTAGGAACAGGAACGGACAAAACCTAACTGGCAGGACAGGATGCAGACTAGGAGTAGGGACAGGAACGCAGACTAGGTTAGGGAAGCAGGACCAGGATGAAGGACTGAGAACAAGGAACCTGGGTCTTGACTCAGGCTCGGACCCCAAAACCAGGTAATGACGTGACGTGGCTTGGGTTCTTGGAGACCAGGCGAAGACCTGACGTGGCTTGGGTTCTTGGAGACCAGGTGAAGACGTGACGAGGCTTGGGTTCTTGGAGACAAGGTGAAGAAATGACGTGGCTTGGGTTCTTGGAGACCAGGCGAAGACGTGACGAGGCTTGGGTTCTTGGAGACTACGTGAAGATGTGACGTGGCTTGGGTTCTTTGAGATTACACGAAGACGTGACGAGGCTTGGGTTCTTGGAGACTACGTGAAGACGTGACGTGGCTTGGGTTCTTTGAGACTACGCGAAGACGTGACGTGGCTTGGGATCTTGGAGACCAGATGAAGATGTGACAGGGCAAGAGTACTTCGAAGCAACTCCTGGGCAGGATGTGGGACTCTACCCACCCAGGCAAGGACAGGGAGGGATAGACCCAACTGTAGGGTAACAGCAAATGGCCTGGCTTACCCGCCGGAGGCAAGGGACAGGAAGGGAGCTAGGTCCGGGGTGGCTCCAAGACTCGAGGCAGCCAGTAACCTTGGTGGGCTACAGAACAGCCAAATCCACAGCTCAATGACCGCACTAGCCTTCCACCAGTGGGTTGCTCCAAGGTGAGACTGACAAGACGACCCAACCCAGCAACTACACTCGATCCCAGGGCCACTTATATTCTCAGCCCCAAGATGAGCATCAGGTGCTTATGGTTAAGTCCAACCGAAACAAGGAACAGTCGGAGGGACAGGCCAGTGTTCAGCTCGCTGCTCAGTGAAGTTTACTTGTCTCTGCACTGTCCTGAGGCTGTGGTCTGCAACTAACAGACTTCTACATTGGTTGCAGTGATGACTAGCTTCATGGCTGTGGACTCATTTTCATGAATTTCTAGAATCAGAATCAGGTTTATTATCACCGGCATGTGACGTGAAATTTGTTAACTTAGCAGCAGCAGTTCAATGCAATACATAATCTAACAGAGAGAGAAAAAAGTAATAATAATAACAATAAATAAAATAAAACATAATAATAAATAAACCATAGAAACCATAGAAAAACTACAGCATAGAAACAAGCCTTTTGGCCCTTCTTGGCTGTACCGAACCATTTTCTGCCTAGTTCCACTGATCTGCACACGGACCATATCCCTCCATACACCTCCCATCCATGTATCTGTCCAATTTATTCTTAAATATTAAAAAAGAACCCGCATTTACTACCTCGTCTGGCAGCTCATTCCATACTCCCACCACTCTCTGTGTGAAGAAGCCCCCGCTAATGTTCCCTTTAAACTTTTCCCCCCTCACCCTTAACCCATGTCCTCTGGTTTTTTTCTCCCCCTGCCTCAGTGGAAAAAGCCTGCTTGAATTCACTCTATCTATACCCATCATAATTTTATATACCTTTATCAAATCTCCCCTCGTTCTTCTATGCTCCAGAGAATAAAGTCCTAACCTATTCAACCTTTCTCTGTAACTGAGTTTCTCAAGTCCTGGCAACGTCCTTGTAAACCTTCTCTGCACTCTTTCAACCTTATTAATATCCTTCCTGCAATTTGGTGACCAAAAATGAACACAATATTCCAGATTCGGCCACACCAATGCCTTATACAACCTCATCATAACATTCCAGCTCTTATACTCAATACTTTGATTAATAAAGGCCAATGTACCAAAAGCTCTCCTTACGACCCTATCTACCTGTGACACCACTTTTAGGGAATTTTGTATCTGTATTCCCGGATCCCTCTGTTCTACTGCACTCCTCAGTGCCTTACCCTATATGTACCACCTTGGTTTGTCCTTCCAAAGTGCAATACCTCACACTTGTCTGTATTAAACTCCATCTGCCATTTTTCAGCCCATTTTTCCAGCTGGTCCAAATCCCTCTGCAAGCTTTGAAAATCTTCCTCAATGTCCACTACACCTCCAATCTTTGTATTATCAGCAAATTTGCTGATCCAATTTACCACATTATCATCCAGATCATTGATATAGATGACAAATAACAATGGACCCAGCACTGATCCCTGTGGCACACCACTAGTCACAGGCCTCCACTCAGAGAAGCAATTCTCTACTACCACTCTTCGGCTTCTTCCATTGAGCCAATGTCTAATCCAATTTACCACCTCTCCATGTATACCTAGCGACTGAATTTTCCTAACTAACCTCCCATGCGGGACTTTGTCAAAGGCCTTACTGAAGTCCATGTAGACAACATCCACTGCCTTCCCTTCATCTACTTTCCTGGTAATCTCCTCGAAAAACTCCAGTAGATTGGTCAAACATGACCTACCATGCACAAAGCCATGTTGACTCTCCCTAATAAGTCCCTGTCTATCCAAACTTACCCACTACTGACGTTAAACTTACCGGCCTATAACTTCCCGGATTACTTTTCAATCCTTTTTTAAACAACGGAACAACATGAGCCATTCTCCAATCCTCCGGCACCTCACCAGTAGACACTGAAATTTTAAATATATCTGCCAAGGCCCCTGCAATTTCAACACTAGTCTCCGTCAAGGTCCGAGGGAATACCCTGTCAGGTCCTGGGGATTTATCCACTTTAATTTGCCTCAAGATAGTAAGCACCTCCTCCTTTTCGATCTGTACAGTTTCCATGATCTCACTACTTGTTTCCCTTAATTCCATAGACCTCATGCCAGTTTCCTTAGTAAATACAGACACAAAAAACCCATTTAAGATCTCCCCCATTTCTTTTGGTTCCGCGCATAGCCGAACACTCTGATCTTCAAGAGGACCAATTTTATCCCTATAATCCTTTTACTCTTAATATACCTGTAAAAGTTCTTTGGATTATCCTTCACTTTGACTGCCAAGGTAACCTCATATCTTCTTTTAGCCCTCCTGATTTCCTTTTTAAGATTTTCTTGCACTTTTTATACTCCTTATTTACTCCCTGTTTCCTATACATGTCATACAACTCTCTCTTCTTCTTTATCAGAGTTGCAATATCCCTTGAGAACCAAGGTTCCTTATTCCTATTCACTTTGTCTTTAATCCTGACAGGAACATATAAGCTCTGCACTCTCAAAATTTCTCCTTTGAAGGCCTCCCACTTACCGACCTCATCCTTACCAGAGAACAACTTGTCCCAATCCACACTTTTTAGATTCTTTCTCATTTCTTCAAATTTGGCCTTCTTCCAGTTTAGAACCTCAACCCTAAGACCAGATCTATCTTTATCCATGATCAAGTTGAAACTAATGGTGTTATGATCACTGGAACCAAAGTGTTCCCCTACACACACTTCCGTCACTTGTCCTAACTCGTTTCTTAATAGGAGATCCAATATTGCATCCCCTCTAGTTGGTCCCTCTATATATTGATTTAGAAAACTTTCCTGAACACATTTTACAAACTCTAAACCATCTAGACCCCTAACAGTATGGGAGTCCCAATCAGTATGTGGAAAATTAAAATCCCCTACCACCACAACTTTATGTTTCCTGCAGTTGCTTGCTATCTCTCTGCAGATATGCTCCTCCAATTCTCGCTGATTATTGGGTGGTCTATAATACAACCCCACTAATGTGGCCAGACCTTTCTTGTTTCTCAGCTCCACCCATAAGGACTCAGTAGACAAGCCCTCTAATCTGTCCTGCCTGAGCACTGCTGTAACATTTTCCCTGACAAGCAATGCTACCCCCCCACCTTTCATTCCTCTGCCTCTATCACATCTGAAACATCGGAACCCTGGAATATTAAGCTGCCAGTCCTGCCCCTCCTGTAGCCAAGTTTCACTAATTGCTATAACGTCATAATTCCACATGTCAGTCCATGCCCTTAACTCGTCTCCCTTCTCAGCAATACTCCTAGCATTGAAATACATACGCCTCAGAAGATTTCCACCACCACTCACAACTTTTCTATTTGCGACTTTGTTTGAATTTTTAAAATCATTTATTTTCACCCCAGCCCCATTGTCAGCTCTGGCACTCTGGTTCCCACCCCCCTGTGAATCTAGTTTACAGCCTCCCCAATAGCACTAACAAACCTCCCTGAAAGGATATTGGTCCCCTTGTAGTTCAGGTGTAACCCGTCTCTCTTGTACAGGTCCCACCTGCCCCAGAAGAGGTCCCAATGATCCTGAAATCTGAAACCCTGCCCCCTACACCAGTTCCTCAGCCACTTGTTCATTCTCCAGAGCATCCTATTCTTACCCTCACTGGCACCTAGCACAGGTAGCAATCCTGAGATTACCACCCTTGAGGTCCTGCTTTTCAACTTCCTACCAAGCTCTCTATACTCACCGTCCAGGACCTCCTCTCTCTTCCTTGCTATGTCATTGGTACCGATGTGCACCACGACATCTGGCCGATCACCCTCCCACTTCAGAATGTCATGCAAGCGTCAGAGACATCCTTGACCCTGGCACCCGGGAGGCAACAAACCATCCTGGATTCTCTGTCACAACCACAGAACCTCCTATCTGTACCTCTAACTATCGAGTCCCCTATCACTACCGCTGTCCTCTTTTTCCACCCTCCCTCCTGTACTGCAGAACCAGACTCAGTGCCAGAGATCCGGCTACTGTAGCTTGTGCCAGGTAAGTCATCCCCCCCAACAGTATCCAATCCAAAACAGGTAAATCAATTACATGTATAGAAAAGATTTTTTAAATGTGCAGAAACTGAAATACTGTATATTAAAAAAGTGAGGTAGTGTCCAAAGCTTCAATGTCCATTTAGGAATCGGATGGCAGAGGGGAAGAAGCTGTTCCTGAATCGCTGACTGTGTGCCCCTTCAGGCTTCTGTATCTCCTACCTGATGGTAACAGTGAGAAAAGGGCATGCCCTGGGTGTTGGAGGTCTTTAATAATGGATGCTACCTTTCTGAGACACCGCCCCCTAAAGATGTCCTGCTGACATCTTGGGCACTACTTTGTAGGCTAGTGCCCAAGATGGAGCTGACTAGATTTACAACCTTCTGCAGCTTCTTTTGGTCCTGTGCAGTAGCCCCTTCATACCAGACAGTGATGCAGCCTGTCAGAATGCTCTCCACGGTACAACTATAGACATTTTTGAGTGTATTTGTTGACATGCCAAATCACTTCAAACTGCTAATAAAGTATAGACACTATTTTGTCTTCTTTATAGCTACATTGATATGTTGGGACCAGGTTAGATCCTCAGAGATCTTGACACCCAGGAACTTGAAGCTGCTCACTCTCTTCATTTCTGATCCGTCTATGAGGATTGGTATGTGTTCCTTCGTCTTACCCTTCCTGAAGTCCACAATCAGCTCTTTCATCTTACTGACGTTGAGTGCCAGGTTGTTGCTGTGGCACCATTCCACTAGTTGGCATATCTTACTCCTGTACACCCTCTTGTCACCACCTGAAATTCTACCAACAATGGTTGCATCATCAGCAAATTTGTAGATGGTATTTGAGCTATGCCTAGCCACACAGTAATGTGTATATAGAGAGTAGAGCAGTGGGCTGAGCACACACCCCTGAGGTGCGCCAGTGTTGATCGTCAGCGAGGAGGATATGTTATCACCAATCCACACAGACTGTGGTCTTCCAATTAGGAAGCTGAGGTTCCAGTTGCAAAGGGAGGTACAGGAGCCCAGGTTCTGCAACTTCTCAATCAGGATTGTGGGAATGATGGTATTAAATACTGAGCTATAGTCGATGAACAGCATCCTGACATAAGTGTTTATGTTGTCCAGGTGGTCTAAAGCCGTGTGGAGAGCCATTGAGATTGTGTCTGCCATTGACCTATCGTGGCGATAGGCAAATTGCAATGGGTCCAGGTCCTTGCTGAGGCAGGAGTTCAGTCTAGTCATAACCAACCTCTCAAAGCATTTCATCACTGTCAATGTGAGTACTACCGGGCTATAGTCATTAAGGCATCCCACATTATTCTTCTTAGGCATAATGTATCAGTGCTGCTGTTCAGAAAAGCTCCATGCTCTCAAATAGATCTTTATACATCTCAAATAGCCTTCAGATGTGGCTTACCTGCTAAGCCTGATGGAACTGTTTCTACTGACAGCAGAAGAGGCAAAAGTGGTTACTGGCATCTTAAAACCAGTCACTTTGGACGGATGAGACTCATCAGCTATGGCTGGCAGCTCATCTCGGAATAGGACAAATCTGATCTGAAACCTTTGCTGTTTTTTGGCTTTGGGAGTAAACCCTGAGGGAAAAATCCGGAGCTGGTGTCCCTAAGGCAGTCGTGTTGATCAGTCAGTTCTTGATTACCTGACTGGCAGACCACAGTACATGTGCTTGCAACACTGTGTGTCCGACAGAGTGATCAGCAGCACTGGGGCTCCACAGGGAACTGTCTTGTCTCCCTTTCTCTTCACCGTTTACACCTCAGACTTCAGCTACTGCACAGATTCTTGTCATCTTCAGAAGTTTTCGGATGACTCTACCATAGTTGGATGCATCAGCAAGGGAGATGAGGTTGAGTACAGGGCTACGGTAGGAAACTTTGTCACACGGTGTGAACAGAATTATCTGCAGCTTAATGTGAAAAAGACAAAGGAGCTGGTGGTAGACCTGAGGAGAGCTAAGGTAACGGTGACCCCTGTTTCCATCCAAGGGATCAGTGTGGACATGGTGGAGGATTACAAATACCTGGGGATACGAATTGACAATAAACTGAACTGGTCAAAGAACACTGAGGCTGTCTACAAGAAGGGTCAGAGCCGTCAGAGACTGAGGTCCTTTAACATCTGCCGGATGATGCTGAGGATGTTCTACAAGTCTGTGGTGGCCAGTGCTATCATGTTTGCTGTTGCGTGCTGGGGCAGCAGGCTGAGGATAGCAGACACTAATAGAATCAACAAACTCATTCGTAAGGCCAGTGATGTTGTGGGAATGGAACTGGACTCTCTCACGGTGGTGTCTGAAGAGAGGATGCTGTCTAAGTTGCATGCCACCTTGGTCAATGTCTCCCATCCACTACATAATGTACTGGGTGGGCACAGGAGTACATTCAGCCAGAGACTCATTCCACCGAGATGCAACACAGAGCGTCATAGGAAGTCATTCCTGCCTGTGGCCATCAAACTTTACAACTCCTCCCTTGGAGGGTCAGACACCCTGAACCAATAGGCTGGTCCTGGACTTATTTCATAATTTACTGGCATAATTTACATATTACTATTTAACTATTTATGGTTCTATTACTATTTATTATTCATGGTGCAACTGTAACAAAAACCAATTTCCCCCGGGATCAATAAAGTATGACTATGACTATGACTATGTGTGTTGGGTTCAATGCTGACTGACAACTCCTGAGACGCTGCTGGTGCCAAACTGTCTCATTCTCTGCTGTTCCTTTAGGTTCATCGGATGCGTGGAGAAGGAGAGCTTGCCACATGGGCAACAGCTTGCTCTGCACAATGGCTTTGTGTGTCTGGACAGCGAGGGCGCAACATCCATGGTCGAGCCTGACCGGTGGAGTCCTCAGATTTATCTCAACGTCTTAAAGTAATAATTGAGCATTGAGGTTCAGAACCCTGCAGAGTGGAGTGTAACACTAATGGATTTCAGTAATCAAAATTGTTAATTTTATCCAAAGATTAGCATCATGTGCTACCACAACATTAAAACACGTACATTATTTTACTTATAACGTCCATGACTCAAATCACTCCAGACAGTGCCTGATTAATTTTGTAGGCTGTCCGGAGATACTACTTCCCTGGTCTTGTTGTGTTACCCTGTCATGGTGTTGATTATAATCTGATCCAGGATGTAATAAAACAAATGTTGATAATTAAAAAAAAGTATTTATAAATTAATAAATTAATTGCAGGAAAGCCTTGGGCTTGCTTATGTTTTGAGATTACATGTATTTGACCACCCTACAATAATACAGAACACTGAATGAAGCAGGCATGGTGAATTGGCCTGACTCTTGGTTGCCATGGGTTACTGCACAGCCTATTATCATCCATATTGAAATCATAACTTCAGGTGCAAGAGTAAGGAATTTGGATGAAAGGGTGGAAGATTTTCAAAACCCAACCATTTTCACATGGACTTATTAGTCCACTGTAAATCAGCATTGCAGTGAAAGTTTGTTTCCACAGATTGCTGTATTTTCCATTCAGGAAATAACGAAAACTTTAATGTCCATTAATGTAATAAGGTCATCACAGGGATGTCAGGGACAAGCTTTTTCCACAGAGAGTGGTGACTGGTAGAGACAGGTACATTCGGAGAATTAAAGAAGCACTTACGATGATGGAAAAGTGGAGAGCTATGTAGGAGAGAAAGGTTAGATAGGACCCAGAGTAGGGTAAAAGGTTGGCATAACATCATGGACTGAATGGCCAGTTCTGTGCTGTAGTTTTCAATGTTCAGTATAATTGTGATATTATTTAATTACTTCCTTGGGTGCTGATTGTGACCTATGGTCTTGTATTTAAAGTTCAAAGTTCAAAGTACATTTATTATCGAAGTATGTATACCTTGAGATTCATCTTCTTACAGGTGGCCACAAAACAAAGAAACACAATAGAATTCATTAAAAAAGACCATTAAATACCCATCGTTCAAAGAAAAAAACAAATCGTGCAAAAAATAGAAGTATGTTAACAACTTACTAATGTCATTTTGTTAATAAGTATGTTATTAACATAGCATTCAGAACCCAATAGTATGAATGGCACTGATGCTTCACTACCAGATGAACTCAACGCCATCTATGCCCACTTTGAAAGGGAGAACACAACTACAGCTGTGAAGATCCATGCTGCACCTGAAGACGCTGTGATCTCTGTCTCAGAGTCCAATATCAGACTGTCTTTAAGGTGAGTGAACCCTCGCAAGGCAGAAGGTCCCGATGGAGTACTTGGTAAGGCTCTGAAAACCTGTGCCAAACAACTAGTGGGAGTATTCAAGGACACTTTCAACCTCTCACTGTTAATGGTAGAAGTTCCCACTTGCTTCAAAAAGGCAAGCACTGATACATAAAACACAAGAAATGGGAGAAATAATAAGCCTCAAGCCCACTCCACCATTCAATCATATCGGAGGGGAAAGGTTTAAAAGGATCTGAAGGGCAGTGTGGAGGACAGTGCGTACATAGAACAAACTTTCAGAGGAAGTGCTGAGGCAAATACAATAGCAACATTTAAAAGACACATACTAGGCAGATAACACACAAACATACAGTGAAATATATTGTTTGTGTTAAAAACCAACACACCTCAAGGATGTACCACGGACAGCTCGTAAGTGTCACCACACGTTCCAGGGTCAACATAACATGCCCATATTGCTTGGCAGACAAACACAGAACACAACAAGCAACAAAACAGGACCCACCTCCCTCCCACCCATCCAACTCAGGCATATTGTTAATCTCTCTCTCTCTTTCCAGAATGCCTTTATCAAATCGGCTGCATTACCCTACTCTTCATGAAGGGAATCTTTGCCTCCTCAGTGGCTGGACATTACTTCTCCATGTCCTTTTTAAAATCCATGAAATTGTAGTTTCTCCTATCTACAAAGGTTCAAAGGTTCATTTATTATCAAAGTATGTATACAGTATACATCTCTGAGATTCGTCTTCTCCAGATAGCCACAAAACAAAGAAAACCATGGTAGTCATTCAAAGAAAAACATCAACTCCACCCACACAAAACAAACAAATCTTGTGAATGGCAATATGATCGTCAAACCCCTCACATGAAAAAAAATCACACAAATAGCAACAAGAACATTAACGCCCCCCAAACAGAAAAAACAAATAGTCCAAACAGCAAGAACATTAACCAAATCCCACCCACAAAAAAAACTAGTAAATGGTGCCAGACAGCAACAAGCAAGAACAGATGAAAACAAAGAATGTAAAGAAAAACAGAACTGAAAGGGACCAACTTGAACCTATCTATGTCTCTCATTCTGTATGTTTTATCAAGTCTATCCAAATGCTTTCACCCCTTACCCAGTGCACATTCTATCACTAGAATCGTCTGCTTTACAGAAAACAAATCCAACCTATCCAATGCCAACATAACATATCTCTTCCTATGATGGAGATATTTCATCCCAGGAAATGTTCTTGTAAATCTCTCTTTCCTCGTCTCCCTTTTCACATTGGGAAAAAGATACAAACGCTTGAAAGCATTAGCATCAGACTCAAAGGACAACTTCTGTCCCACTCTTGTGTGTGTTGCTTTGGATTTCCAGCATCTGCAGATTTCCTCATGCTTGATTTCCTACTTTTTTCTGCATTCTGTTTTTCTTTTAACTATCTTCATGATAGTAAACATCTATGCTACTGATTTTACTACCTTAACGATTAGGAGAGTTAGGAGAAGTTTAGATAAGTACATGGGCACGAGGGGTATGGAGGGCTATGGTCCAGGAACAGGCTGATGAACTAAGCAGTAAAAGAATTCCTAAGGGACTAGTTGGGTTGAATGGCCTGTTTCTGTGCTATTCTATGACTCGGTATCCTCAATGTGCTTATGCACGGCACGATCAGCCTGGATGGAATACAACCAAATGCTTTCCACTGTATTTTGGTACACATGACATTAATAAACCAATACCAATATCAATCTCTGCACATCCAATGCATTCAGGTCCTTCCTATGGTGTGCTGATCAAAGATGCATACAATATTCCTTGAAAAACTGCAACATCCACGGTAACACTTGGGAATATCTGGCTTGTGACCACTCCTTGTGGAGGTAGAGCATACAGGATGGTACTAAGCACCATGAGTCAAATTATCTGGATCACACAGAAGTCCAGTGTAAAGGACATTGCACCACCTCCCAATTAATCCACCTTCCTCATCATCAGGTCACTTTTGGTGGAGTCTGCAAATCCCACATCATCCACATCATCCACATCATTATTTCAGACCCTAAAGAACCAGAGTAGAAGTAATTCTGCCTTCATATCTGGGGAGTGAATAAGAAGAAACATATTTAGTCCTTTTTGTGTCATTTAGTATCACACTTGCTGCATGGACAACTGTCGGTTTTCCATACAACCTTGCCCAGGCCTGCACCCTGGAACCAGGCGCAGATCCATGGTCTCGCGAGACTAACGGATATCACTACCAGTATCATGAGATTCAGTATGAGGATTATTTGATGTTGGACTTCTATTCAGGGCTTGACTCTTCATCTCTTCTTTGCTGGTCAGCCATTTTGTAGGGGGCGGGGTCCCTGTGCATGGTTACTGCATGGTATCCATCTTGGAGCATTCAGGGTCAGCTGCCATTCGATACGGACACACCGAATTCATCTCACAGAGTCACAGAACATGACAGCACGGAAACATACGTTTTGGTCCTTGTAGTCCATGCCGAACTATTAATCCACCTAGTCCCATTGACCTCCACCGAGACCACAGCCCTCCACACCCTCCCATCCATGTACCTACCCAAATTTCTCTTAAATGTTGAAATCGAACCCATATCCACCCCTTCCGCTACGAGCTTGCTCCATACTCTCACCACCCTCTCAGTGAAGAAGTTTCCCTCATGTGCTTGTTAAATATTTCACCCTTCACCATTAACCTATGACCTCTAGTTCTATTCTCACCCAAACACCTTCTCCTCCACAGTCTGTATTTAGCCCATGACCACATTGCTCCTCACTGCTCTTGATCGCTTCCTTTTCACTGTTCGTGTGACAGATTTTTCAACTGGCCTCTGATGCATCTCCTAATTTGAAATTTCTCTTAGCCAAAAAGTTCTGAGACCCTTCTGTTCTGTTGCATGAAGAGAGTTGGAAAGAAACCAGAGGAGATTTAAGAAGTACTGATTTTGGAGGGAGGTTGGAGGGAGGTTGAAGAGGGTTGGGATATTTTTCATTGGAGCAGAAGCCAATAATGGGTAATCTTACAGACATGTATAAAATTACAAGGGACACAGACAGGATCAATGAGAAAAGTCTTTCTTTCCCAGGAAAAGGGTATCAAGAACTTGTTAGCTTATTATGTTCCGTGTCTTATGACATGGATGATCATGGTCTTTCCATGATCATGATTGTTCTTGGCAAATGTTTCTACAGAAGTGGCTTGCCATTACTCTCTTCTGGGCAGTGTCTTTACAAGACGGATAACCCCAGCCATTATCAATGCTCTTAAGAGACTGTCTGCCTGGCGTCGGTGGATACATAACCAGGACTTGTCATATGCACCAGCTGCTCATACGATCATCCACCATCTGTTCCCATGGCTTCACATGACCATAATCAGGGGCGCTGGGGAGGGCTAAGCATGTGCTACACCTCACCCAAGGGTGACCTGCAGGCTAGCAGAGAGAAGGAAACTTACACCTCCTTGGGTAGAGACATATCTCCAACCCACCACCCAATCAAGAACTAGAGGGAATAAAGATAAGATGAAAGTGGAGAGATTATCAGGAACATGAGGAGCAACCTTTTCTCCCAGAGGGTGTCTGTTCTGTGGAATGAGCTGCCAAAGCAAGTGCTCATGGTAGGGACTTAATAACATTTAAATGATACCTGAGGAGGTGGATGGATAGGAATGCTTTAGAGACCTATGGAACAAATGTAGGCAAATGAGACTAGCTCCATGACTCAATGACTCTGTGACTCGTTCATGGTCAGTAACAATAAACACATGACTGAGCCTACTTTAAAGTTGCCTACTTTACCCTGCTTCTCAAGTTCATTTCCACTGACTTAGATGGAATAATATTCAGGCACAGAATGGAGCATTGGCCTGCCACCAGCTAAATCCATTGGAGATACATTTTAGACAATGTCCAGCACAAGCCTGGTCAAATACAGAAGACAAAGATGAGTTAGCGGTCAGAGAGGGTGGCAAAGCAGAGTTCCTATACTCCTTCCTCACCATGACGCGCAATAACAGAGCACCAAGGTGCTGAGAAGGGAGTCTCGGTGAACCGTGTACTGACTACTACCCGTCCATCAGCGAGAGAATGGGATATAGGGACTGGATTACAGCAGCTCTATACTTTTCACTGCCTCTGTAAAGCAGCCTTCAAATTTAAAGCCCCCCCACCAACACACAAACTATGGACATTCTGTCATCTCCCCTCTGCCATCAGACAGAAGATACAAAAGTCAGAAAGTACAGTTGACCAGGCCTAAGGACAGATTCTACCTCACTGTTATACTTTTGAATAGATCTCTTGTATGATAAGATGGACTCTTAGCCTCACAATCTACTCCTTATGATCTTGCACTTCATTCTTTATCTGCACTGCTCTACTTCTGCAGCTTTCACCCTTTATTCTGCATTGTTATTGTTTTACCTTATTTTAGCTCAATGCACAGTGTAATGATTTGATCAGCAAGATGCTGGAGGAGCTAAGTAGGTTAGCCTTAATCGGTGGAGACCATTTAATTTCAAAGGAGTCACCAGCAAGTTATCGTTCCAGACATCCCACCCTGCAAAAACTCATTTCAGGGAGGTAGCACCCCCGTCCCCCGCAACCCCATATCCCACCACCCCCCCACCCCCGCCGCTGCCCCGGTTGACCTCCAAGGGTGTATGTAATACTTTGTTTAGTTATTTTGTCCAATCTGTAAACTAAGTTGGGTATATGCAGAAAATGTGACATTAAAATATGTCTGTCTGTCTGTCGAGGTATCATATCCGATGCGGACTTTGGTGACCATGGTTTTCCATATAGACCTATCCTTCGTTTTTTGGATGACTTCCATTTCCTTGATGTGCAGTCACCTGGCTATGCTCTTGATGTACATAAGCCAAGGTCTTCCTCTGGGTTTATTCTCCTCAATCCTTCCAGAGAGTATGAGTTTTTCTAGTTCATCTTTCTGCTTGATATGTCCTAGGAGTTTGAGTTGTCTTTCTCTTATTGTTGGTATGAGTGATCGAACTGCTTGGGCTCTCCTGAGAATTTCTTCATTTGATGTGTGTGGTCCATGATATTTTTAACATTCTCCTGTAGAACCATAATTCAGCTGCTTCTAGTCTCTTTTCCATTGCTGGAGAAATGGTCCAGCATTCACTTCCATAAGTCAGGATAGAATAAATATAGCACTGCTGTATTCTGTTTTTGGTGTACGTGCTCATCTTTCTATCTGTTAATATTGACTTCATTTTTTGGAAAGCTTCTTTCACCATTGCTATTCTGTATTTGATATCTGTGTTGCACCTGCCATTACTTGTTATTAGGCTGCCAAGTTATCTGAATTTGTTGACTTGTTTGATGTTTGTATTTCCGATCTTGATCACAGATTGTGGGACGTTTGTCTTTCTGGAGATGACCATGCTCTCTGTCTTCTTGGTGTTGACTGAGAGGCCTCTGCGATTACTTTCTGCTGCCACTATAGTGAGTAGTTCTTGAAGTTTTGTTCCTGAGTCAGCTATTAGTACGAGGTCATCAGCATATCTGATGTTATTTATATTATGGCCTCCAATTGTGAATCCTTTGATGTCTTTGATACTTTTCAAGATACTTTCACTGTGCAAGTTGAATAAGTCTGGTGAAAAGACACAACCTTGCTTGACTCCTCTCATGATATTCACATACTCACTCACTTCTCTTTCTATTCTGATGGATGCTGTCTGGTCCCAGTTTAAGTTTCTTAAGAAACATATATCTTTCCCATCTATGTCAAGATCTTGAAGCATTTCCAGAAGATCTTGCTGTCTGAAAGTGTCAAAAGCTTTTGTATAGTCAATGAAACATAGGTTAAAATATGTACTTATATTATATTATATTATCGTGGAGTCATTTATTTTATTCTATTACAACTTCAAGCAAGTCTACAGGGGGTTTGGCCTCATCACGTAGGACATCAATAGCGTAGCTCCTTAGCAGCTAGCCAGCTAGTTTAAATAACGTTAGCTACGCTAATGAACGAATGACACCTGTTAAACTCACCTCAACATGCCTTTTACATTTTAACCCACCATGGGCAATAGAAAAGTCACTGTTGCAAACAGTGCAGCGAGCAACACTGTCATTATTTTTGAGGTCAACTGTAAATCCCGCCCACAGAGAAAACTGATAGGTCTACTTAGCACAAAGAGAGACCAATCAGGATGCTCGCTCTCACTCTCACTCTCCCTCTCAAAAAAATTGATTTCCGTGATATTGTATATAATTTCAGGGCGTCAGGGAGCCACTATCAATATGCTGGAGACTCCCGGAACTTCCGGGAGAGGTGGGATGTCTGTTGTTCAAACTATATTTTACCTTATGTTCATGCTTACAATTAATTGTTAGTATTTTCAGGTGCTTTAAATGATATTGTTTAAAATCTATTTGAATAATTTATAAAGCTCTCTATTCGACACATATAAAAACAGTTCAAAAGACATTAACAATGCCTAGCAGTCAAAGGTCAGCAGGTATTCTGAGGATAGAGCCTCTGATTTTGGCAGCCCAAGGCCTAATTGCCACTGGACAGTTCTCGGGATTGCTACAGCTACCACAGGCAGTCCTCAGCAACGGGTGAAACAAAAGGCCTTGTTTACTGAGGAGGATCGGCATTCCGCATTCGCAATGACAAAGTGTAGGTGGGCAGCTGTCCAGTCTGCAGGTCATTGGGTGCATTTTCCCAGTTCAGCCTTTATCCAAGATCTGCTTCAAGACTCACTACTTTGATATGTGACTCACAAAGCTCCCACTGGTGCTTACATTTTTTAAAGTCAGCTTCTAATAAGGAATAAGCTTTGCTTTGGTTATCATCAAATCATTACAGCTGTGACCGAGGGTTTGTTTTTTAATTTTTACTGAAATGTTTTAAATGTCCTTGGCAGCCAGCATTCAATATTTCTCTAAATTGTGACAAGCATGACATGTGCTTGTGCATGCAAGCACTTTATTATGCACGCTACAATGTTTTCTCAGATTTTAATTGGATCAAATATGGTCCCAGACTTGTTATTTTTAATTTGCAGCATTTGATTTCCAACATTGCGTAGCACTGTTTGATGAATTATGCAGGCAATAATCTTAATTATGCATGTTATTAAAACAACAGTAATTAGCTTTGATTAAAAAATTACACTGCAAGGTGGCTCAACACACGTGAAAAGACCATTTCCTCTGGTTCTACTTCAATCTAGAACAAACCTCTGAGAATAAATTGTTTCTGAAACAAATAAAGGCCTGTTTATACGTGGCGATAACATTATGCAAACTCACTGAGGTTTCAGTCTTCCATTCTGCATTGTGGGCCATCTTTTTAGGCGGATATAACACCCACAAATCGAAACCAATCGTTTGAAATGCTGGCAAATCCTAAACATAGAGGGGGGACTATTTAAATACAAATCTTATCCGACAACAACAGCAAGGGAAAATATTTATCCTGAGTTTCATTTAGGGTTTCTCTTTGAAGAAGTCATGATGAGTCTTACCATTTGGAACTAGGATAATAAAAATTTAATCTTCGTTAATAAACTCTGGTAATAGAGTTTAAGAGCCTTAATGAGGTGCCTATGGTGAGCAAATTGTTTCTTTTATCCAATCACTCATATTAAACAGATAAACAATACTTAACAAGAAACTAATGGATATGGTTTGTATTCTTTTTTTTCAATTATAGATAACATTTCAAATGATATCTATATAAATGCTGTATCTATAAATAATCTACATAATATATAAAATATCTACATAAATGTTATCTGTATATGTACCACAGTAGCATAGTGGTTAGCGTGGTGCTATAACAGCTCAGGATGTCAGAGTTCAGAGTTCAATTCCAGTGAAGTCTGTAAGGAGTTTGTGTGTTGTCCCTGAGACCAGGTGGATTTCCTCCGGGTGCTCTGGTTTCCTCCCACAGTCCAAAGCCGTACCAGTTAGTAGGTTAATTGGACATTGTAAATTGTCCTGTGTTTAGGCTGGGGTTAAATAGGTGGGTTGCTGGGTGGTGTGGCTCATCGGGCTGGAATAGTCTGTCACACGCGGTATCTCTAAATAAAAATAAAAATAAAATAAAAGTGAATATTTGCAACATGCAAATCTTCCATTGTGTTTTTATTCATTTTATTTGCATTCTAATGGGAACAGATCTGAGAAATGCTGTTAGCATCTCCTCTCGGAAGACCAAATCCTGGATGAGGAGAGATTTGATCAAGGTATACAAAATTATGAGCAGTAGAGATAGGGTAAATGCAAGCAGGCTTTTTCCACTGAGGTTGGGTGGGACTGCACTAGACACTGGACACTAGACACTAGAATACTACAGCACAGTACAGGCTCTTCAGCCCTCGATGTTGTGCCGACCCATATATTCCTAAAAAAAAGTACTAAACCAACTCTACCCTGCAACCCTCAATTTTTCTTATATCCATGTGCCTTACCAAGAGGCTCTTAAATACCCCTAATGTTTTAACCTCCACCACCATCTCTGGCAAATCATTCCAGACACCCACAACCCTCTGTGTAAAAAACTTACCCCTGATGTCTCCCCTAAACTTCCCTCCCTTAATTTTGTACATATACCCTCTGGTGTTTGCTATTTGTGCCCTGGGAAACAGGTACTGGCTATCCACCCTATCTATGCCTCTCATAATCTTGTAGACCTCTATCAAGTCCCCTCTCATCCTTCTACGCTCCAAAGAGAAAAGTCCCAGCTCTGCCAACCTTGCCTCATAAGATTTGTTTTCCAATCCAGGCAACATCCTGGTAAATATCCTCTGCACCCTTTCCATAGCTTCCACATCCTTCCTATAATGAGGTGACCAGAACTGAACACAATACCCTAAGTGTGATCTCACCAGAGATTTGTAGAGTTGCAACATGACCTCTCTACTCTTGAACTCAATCCTCCTATTTATGAAGCCTAGCATCCCATAGGCCTTTTTAACTATCCTATGTGCAGCGACCTTGAGGGATGTATGGATTTGATCAACCTGTGCAGCGACCTTTGAGGGATGTATGGATTTGAGGTCATGGGTTAAGGGTGAAAGGTGAAAAGCTTAAGGGGAACATGAGGGGAAACGTCTTCACTCAGGTTCGTGTGAGTGTGCAAGTGGTCCTTGCGAGCTCTATTTCAATATTTAAGCGAAGTTTGGATAGGTACATGGGTGGTAGGGGTGTGGAGGTGTATGGCCCTGGTGCAGGTCAATAGGAGTATGCAGTTTAAATGGTTCAGCATGTCCAAGATGGGCCAAAGGGCCTGTTTCTGTGCTGCACTTTTCTAGGACTCTATGGTGGTATTTGTCATAAGATGGTAATCATCACTCTTATGTTACCTTTTCAGGTATTGTGTTAGGTAGTTGGCTCTTTTTGGGACTGCAAATTTGATTGGAAATACTTTCGGCATCTGTTCTGGCACAACCAAAACAATAAGGAGTGGGAATTCATAAGTCTCAGTGAGTTGTTTCAGCATTTTACATTAGAGATATTGTAGCCACCTGCATCAATACCCTTTTTAGAGAGAATGCAGAGGAGATTAGCTGGATGCTGCCTGGACTGGAGTAGAGGACACACCTTATGAAGATCGGTTGAGTGAGTTTGGGATTTTCTCTTTTGTGTGAAGGAGGTTGAGAGGTGACTTGATAGAGGTGTACAAGATGATAAGAGGCATTGATAGAGTAGATAGCCAGAGACTTTTCCAAAGTTGGAAATAGCAAATGCAAAGGAACATAATTTTAGGGTGATTGAAGGAAAGTATGGGGAGAACATCAGAGTTAAATTCTTTACACAGAGAGTGGTGGTCCATGGAAAGCCCTGTCAGGGATGGTAGTAGAGACATTTAAGAAAATCTTAGATAGGCACATGGATGATAGAAAAAATGGAGGGTTATGTAGAAAGGAAGAGTTAGATTGTTCTTAGATTAGGTTAAAAAGTCAGCACAACATCATGGGTTGAAGGGCCTGTACTGTGCTGTAATGTTCTATGTTCTATGTTCTGTATTTAACACATCAGCCCCTGAGTTTATAGTCAGCCATTCCAGAATTGTTCCAGTGATGCAGCACTGAACACTACTGCCTAACAGCTTCAGGGACCCCAGGTTTGATCCTCACCTCCCAATGCTATTACAGTCCTTGTGACTAAGTCAGTTTCCAGTTTGCTCCATATCCCCATGATTTGCAGGTGGGTCATTTGGCTACTGTAAACTACCCTTTGGTGAAGGTACATGGCAAAACAAAATCAAATGGGAATTGTGAGTTGCAGGCTATAGCAAAACAACTCAAATGCTTGTCACCTTACTCAAATACTTGCTCTCCAGGCAGTGTTGTGACGATTCAGTGGACTATTACCAGGAATTACAAGTTTGATCTAGATTGATTGGGACTACATTCTCTAGAAGTTAGAAGAATGAGGAAAAGATTTTGAATTGAAACTTTAAAAATTCTAACTGAGCTCGATAGACTGGATGCAGGGAGGATGTTAGGCTTGACTGGGGAGTCTGGAAGTAGGGGCTGCAGGAGTAAAGGGATATGCCACTTACAGTATTACTGAGATAGTAAAAAAGATTTGCAGATAGAGGGTGGTAAACCTTTGGACTTCTCTGCCCCAAGAGCTCAGTATATGTGTTCATTCAAACCAGAAACTGATGGATTTCTGAATACAGTATTGTAAATCAAGGGTTATGGGCATAATGCAGGAAAATGACATTAAGGTAGATTAGTGTGACCTTGAGCAGACTTAATGATGATAGCATCCGCCTGTCTCGAAGGACAATGGGGTGACCTTTCCTCTCATCCAAATGACCCTCGGTATCCTCCACAGCCACTCAGCCAGTCAAGGACAGGGCTTATAGACTTTGTATGGGACTCCACTCGGTCCAGGTGCAGGGCGAGACCTTGCCTTCCTCACCACTTCTTGCACTTCTTTCAGGAGTGGCTCCCTGCCATCAAATTCCGTGCTGGGTAGAAGTGGATCTAGCAAGATGCTACAGTGATCCAGATCTCTTCCTCTTTTGGGGTCTCTGTAAATGGTCTAGATCCCCCACCCCCCTGGAGCATACCAAGGTCCCACGTGAGCTTCAGCCCCAGTAGTTGTTTGGTGATCCCATACGAGTTGGCTATGAAGACTGTTCACTTCCTGGCTCTCTTTGCATCTTCTATGCCGCTCAGCTCTGTGCAGGGTCAAAAGCCCCTTCTTGAGGATTGCATGCAGCTCTGTCAGAGGTAGTCGCTGCTCCTCACTGGCCTTGTATGTTGAACCAAACTCCAGCAGCTGTAGTTTATTCTGTCTCCAAAACAGTATTCATATTTTTATTCAATGTTACAGAGCCTACCAGTGATATCGCAAAACTGGATTTGACGCATTTCTCTATGCTTAACATGGCCATCCACACACTAGACAGCAATGAGTTAATCATGAGTTATCCCTTCTTAAATTTAATATTAGCTTATCAGTATTAAATAGACTAGTCAATGACAATTTTACATTTGTACATTGGATCAGAGAGTCAAAGACTTTAATAAGATGGGTAGATTATAACAAGAAGAAATACTTCCACTGTAACTGATCTTTGATCTTATTACTGTCCATCAGTACTACAGATCTGTGAAATGCACAGTTCTGCTCATTAAAAAGTCATGTCATATGCTGCTTTCATGGACAGAAAGCATGGGGAGAGCAGACGCCTGAGTGCTCGTTTGTCTCAGAGGGTAAAGGCACTTCTTACACATGGACCATGCAATCCAGAAAAACTCTGGACCTACTCTCACCCCAGCCACCCCTTATCTCTAACCTCCCCACAAGCCCCCAAACAACAAAATTAGCTTACTCATCTCAGCCATATTCTTCCCACAGCTCCCGCAACTCAGTTGCCAAGTTTTTGTCTATTCGCTCAAATATTCTAGAACCATAAGTCCATAAGACCATAAGGTAGAGGAGCAGAATTAAGCTATTTGGCCCATCATCCTCTCCACCATGTCATCATGGCTGATCCATTTTTCCTTGCAGCCCCTACCTTCTGCCTTCTCCTGGTATCCTTTCATGTCCTGACCAATCAATAATCTATCAACCTCTGCCTTAGATATATCAATGACTTGGCCTCCACAGCCACCTGTGGCAATAAATACCACAGTTTCTCTGGCTAAAAAAATTCCTCTTCATCTCTGTTCTAAAAGGACTTCTCTCTATTCCATGGCTATGTCCTCTACTGCTATGAAACAATGACTTCCTCACAAATTTCCCTTCATGTTTCTTGTTTCCTGCACACACACAACCTCACACACATATAATATATAGGCACCTGTTAGTCTCGTGAGACCATGGATTTGCGCCTTGGTAAGTTTCCAGGGCGCAGGCCTGGGCAAGGTTGTATGTGTAACGTTCCGTTATTTTGGCTCGTGTATGTCTAGGGGAAATCCCGCCCAGCACCTGCTTCAGCAGTCCCCTCAGGGTCAATCGTCGCCCGAATCAATCACAACAAAGCCGCATTCCACAGATTAACATAACAAAAATCGCCATTTTAAATGTAACAAAAGAAAGACCCCGTACACTCTCCCCCCACCTAAAAAAAAAAAGTCATGCCCTCATGACGTTAACAGAATTCACTAGTACTCCTTGTAAAACACAAAACCCAACCCAGGTGCATAAAGCAGTGACATAACTTTGCAGGGCAGTAGAGATTACACCCTGCTCTCCCGGCGCTATATAAGTGAGTCTTTCCGGGGGATGCCTACTCCTCTGAGGCCTCAGGACTTCCTCTGTGGACTCTCCCTGTTCAGACACCCCAGGTGACCCCTCGAGCCGATCTGTCGGACCTTCCCCTTCACCGGGATCCCTCTGCCCCGGTGAGCCCTCTGGCTCGGGTTCTGCCTCCACCCTCTCCTCCCCCAATGCCGGCTGTAATACAGGCGGCTCTGCAACACCCTCCCTCGGTCCCCCTGACTCAGTGATGGAAGGGCCAAGAGTCTCTTCTCCTGGCACCGGGGAATCAGCGAACGGAAGCAGGTACCACACGTCCGAATCATCATCTTCCGATGACGTATCCCTTCTCGAGGTGGGGACCGGCCCCGTTTTCTTCGCAGCGGCCTCTTCCTAAACGGGGTGTCATTTGTTACCCGAATGGTGTGCCGAGTGCTCTTGGAAAACCCTACATCAAACTCGCCCTGAGAAAAGACATCCCCTAACTTCAGCATCTTCTCCACCAGCCTGCTCTTATACGCCGGCGGTACAGGGGAGTTTTCAAAATTAAAGGCCTCCTCGGTCAGCCGCCCCCCGTCTCCCAATAGTTCTCCTCCAGTGGGCTTCACGGGGGCGCTGGACATCACCGTCACCGGGAACAAGTGCGCGAGGGGCATCCCGCGCTTAAAGGTGATCTCCCTCTCCGTTATGTTCCGTATCATCACCCCCATCCGCCGTGCCTGTACAGCTGAGGGCCTCTGCAATTCAGGTCTCACCAGCGCCCCAGCCGGGAACCAGAACTCCCTTTCCAGGTCGTCGGGGGCGTCTACTAGCAGGGCCTCTCCCGGCGGCAATCCGGGGAATCTGGGGGTTCCCATCACTAATGCCGCCTCCCCTGGCTGTATCACCTTAGGCCTCGCCTGAGTGCACCACACCGTCCCTCGTTTGCACTCCGGGTCCAGCCCCTGGGGGTCACTCACTCCTTCGTACACTCCTCGGAACACGGGGTGTACCGAGAGGGTCTCCAAAAAGTTCTCCCCCCCCTTCTTCTTACAGGCTCCCAAGAGCCGTCGCACCAGAGGGGAGTTAGTCCCCACCAACAGGGCAGCACCACCGGTCTCCACCGGATCCGGACAAACCAACACCAGCGTCTCAAAGGCTTCCGATACTCCCACATCTCCCTCTGAAAATTCCACTCTCACTGACAAGTATCCATCGTACGGGTAATCACCATCACTTATGCCCCAAATCTCCAATGCGTTAAACGGAGTTACTGCCAAATGCTTCAGATATTGGTTGTAGAACGACCGGTACAGTAAGGTAACCTGCGACCCGGTGTCAAGGATGGCTTTCGCAAAGATCCCCTCTATCCGTAGGGACACGCTGGAACGGGGTCCCACCAGCCCATCAGGAATTTGGGCTTGTTTGTTCCGGGGTTCCATAGGGGTTTTCTGGGAACGTGTTCCTCCCGAGACTCCAGTCCGTTCCCTCACTGAGCCTCTCTTAAGTTTCCCGACACCTCTCCCTTCTTGGTGGCCTGGGGGCCCTCCCCCCTCGGCGCATTTCGTCTCTCACAATCCTTCCGTAAGTGGCCAGCTTCCCCACAGTGGTAGCACGCCCCCGGCCACTCACATTCCCGGCGGAAATGCCCCTCTCTCCCACAGTTATAGCACCCACTACTCGCCGCCTCTCTCCTCCCGATACGGGCCCCCGAGGACCCCTTGGATTTCTCTGGTCTCATCCCGGCTACCACCTCCTGAACCGCTGAAGACCGTCCCTGAGGGTCCGAGCCCCCTGGTCGGCCCAAAGCACACTCCTCGGCCCGTACCTCTCGGATCAGCCGTCCGAATGATGGAGGGGAGCTCTGCTTAAATGACTGCCGTACACTCCAAGCCACCCTGTCATCCTCCCGGGAACCGCTACATATCTGGCTCATCCTTAACTCCGCCACATCGTCCTCCCTCACTATACCTCGTCGCAGCAACCCCGTAAGCTTTCCTTCCAGCCTGAAAGCATAGTCGGAGAGCTTTTCCCCTCTTCTCTGCCCCATCCGTTGAAACTCTGCTAAATGCCGCCAGGGATCCCCTGACAGTCCAAACACTTCCTCCAAAGCGTCTAAACACTCCGATAGGGAAGCCAAGGGGCGTGCCGCTCTCAGATCGCGGACCACCCGGGCTGCCCCGCCCCTTAAGCTTTCCACCAATCGCTGTCTCTTTTCCTCATCCGAAACTGGCCACACCTCTAACAATTGGGATGTATCTTCAACCCAGGTCTCATAGTCATTCTCCCCTTCCGGGGTGGGCTTGGCTCCCGAGAAAATTCTCAGCTTCGGGCGGTGCACCTCAACCCTTCTCGCCAGGGAGATAATGGCAGCCGTTAACTCGGCAGTCTCCTCAAGCCCATGGGGGCGAGGCCTGGCCAAACCTTCCCACTCCGCACCTCTACCTCTTGCTACGGGCACCCGGCCGGGGGCCTCAACTAGCTCCTCCGGCACCTCCTCACTTGCGTCCTCGGGGAGGGTATGGAGACCCCACGGCCCCGCCTCCCCCTGGACATGGACTGTCGCTGGTAATTCTAAAGCCATGACGTCGGCACTCGCCCGCACCAACATCCAGCAAGCCTCCAGTTCTTTCCCACCCCTTCTAGCTACAAGTTCTACCTGCCCGATACCTTTAATCAAACTCAACCCTCGCACCAGTACCTCTGCCGGAATGCGATAATCGACCCCGCTTACCACACACGCATGATTCACCGGTACCTCCTCCATTTCACACCAACTTACAATCTTATCTCGCTCCATCTTCACACCACTTACCGCAACCACAAGTACAACTTTCCCGAAAAAAAATCCAAATCCCTGACGGTAGCCCCCACTTGTAACGTTCCGTTATTTTGGCTCGTGTATGTCTAGGGGAAATCCCGCCCAGCACCTGCTTCAGCAGTCCCCTCAGGGTCAATCGTCGCCCGAATCAATCACAACAAAGCCGCATTCCACAGATTAACATAGCAAAAATCGCCATTTTAAATGTAACAAAAGAAAGACCCCGTACATATGGAATACCAGCAGTTGCCCATGCTGCAAGTCTCCCCTCTCCACGCCACTGATGTTGTCCAAGGGAAGGGCATTAGGACCCATACAGCTTGGCACTGATGTCGTCATAGAGCAATGTGTGGTTAAGTGCCTTGCTCAAGGACACGCACGCTTCCTCAGCCAAGGCTCGAACTAGCGACTTTCAAATCAGTAGGCGAGAACCTTAACCACTTGGCCATGCGCCAACATACACACACACACACACACATATATATACACTCATACACATTAACTTTTATAAACACTGTTTAACAGAAACATTCACATGCATACACACACACACACACACACACACACACACACACTCACACATATACAGGCACTGCATACAGGCACATACTAACACTGGGACACTCATGGAAATGTACCTAGAAAAAATTACAAATGAAGAGTGCGTGCTCAAACACAGAAACAGAGATGCACACAAACATGTAGAGATACTCAACAGACGTACATAGAAACACACATCTACAAACAAAGAAATATGCATACGCACAAAACAGACACAAATATGCAGGGATACACAAATGCACACACACACACACACACACACACACACACACACGCACACACACACACACACACGCAGAGTATACAGATACATATACACTTACGAAATTGCCAAATGTTCAACTAATGTATTTATGTGACATTCTCTGCATATCATTATAGATTATTTAATATGAATCTATTAACATCTATATTAAAATAGCAGGCATAGAGAGCCATTGTGAATGCAGCTAGCACTGAACCTCCAAACTGATCCATAACCATTCTCCAATCCGGAGCCTGACCCATGAAGTTAAATGGACAAGGAAAAGCTGAGAAGCCCATTTCCGATCAATCCACTAGGGCAGGGTTCCCAAACTCTTTATATGCCATGGGCCCCTACCATTAACTGAGGAGTCCGTGCACCCCAGGTTGGGAACCCCTGCTCTAGAGGAAATTAGTATCCATCACAATCTTTCCAATATTTCTTAAAACATGTCCAAAAGTTTTATTTTATGATATGACTTTATCCACTCCAACTTCTGAACCTTTATCTGAATTGTCCTCACACTAACTTAAACCATTGCCACTTTGTTGATGAACTAGTAGCTAGAGATTTGTCCTGGAGTTACAAGTCTGATTGCCACCTAGACAGCTGGTAATTCAGATAATCAGATCTACAATTAAAACCAACACGATGAAGCTATTATTGTCATAGAAAAAGCATCTGCTTCAGGAATATTCAGGCACTGTACTCAGGGCTCAATTAGGGATGGACAAAAATAAATCTGTGGTCTTTTAGTGAAGTCCGAATCCTTTGAGCAAATTAAAATAAATTCTGATGGCAATGTTCCGGCATCAAGGAATGATCTAACAGGAGTTTGTTATTAATATCATACAAGATGGACAGGACAACTGCTTTGCCACACTGAGTGACATAACAGGATTTTAGATTTATCTGTTACTGGGAATATGGGTATCGGTGACATGGCCAGTACATTTTGTTGATTATGAGTTACCCCAGCACTCGAGTGCCTTGCTGTGCCATTTCAAGATAAAGCGGTTAGCTTTGCCTGACTCCTGTCTTGGCTTCAACACTCAAATTGCAGTCCCCAAGTGTACATGTAAAATTAACATAGAAACCCTGGGTAAGTTAGACAATTTTAGAAGGAATCCTGGATGATCTGAGAATTCGCCAAAAGCCCTCCTGTGGATGCTATCAAAAGCCTTTTCAAAGTCCATGAAATTCACGTACAGTTGTGCCTGCCACTCTGTGCACTGTTCCATGATGTTACACAGCATGAGGAGCTGGTCGACACAGCCTCTGTTTCTCCTGAAGCCAGCTTGCCCTTTCCTCAAGCTCACATGGACAGGATTTGCAATCCATTGGACAATGACTTTGGTGAGAATCTTGCTGCGCACTGACAAAAGTGTGACAAGACGCCAGCTGTTGCAATGACTTCGCGCTCCTATCTTGGGGATCCTAACAACAACTCCCTTTTGTCCAGTTCTTGGGTACTTGTCCCCATTTCCAGATTATGGTAAACAGTGGTTGCAGGACGACTGCTGCAGACTTTGGTTCAGCTTTGAAGAGTTTGGCGTTCAAATTGTCATTTCCTAGAGCTTCGTTGATCTTTGTTTGATTTAATCGCATCAACAATCTTTTCCTTCTTGAGTGGATCTGTGTTGCCATCAAGATCCTCTGCTGTCTATTGTATGTCAGGTTCTTCATCTGGTGGTGGTCTGTTCAGTAATTCTCCAAAATAGTCTGTCCATCGTACTTCTTTTTCTTTCTCAGTTGTCAAAAGCAGGACGTTCTCATGTCTCACAGGAACATTGGATCTCGCCTGGAACTTTCCGCATACCAATTTTGAAATCTTGTATATTTTTCCCTGATCACCTCAATTGGCTGCTGCTTCAGCCTCCACTGCAAGGTCTTCCGTGTAAGCTCTCTTATCCCTGATTGACTGGGTTATGAGGTAAACAATGAAAGAGAAGCAGAGAGGTATTAGGTGGACTCTATTCTCTACTTTCGAAGACCATGACTTTGCATTATTATCACATACATCTTGCACATGCAAGAGAAAACTCAGCACCTGTATACCTTTGGTGGATGGGTTCGACTTAGAGTCAGCCAGAGAAAGATTGAGATCATGACCCTCAATGTAGAGTCTCCTCCTCCTGTCAAAGCATATGTGTCAACTTACCCAGCACCGGCAGATTCAGCAGCCTGCTTGCATCATTTGGCAGAGTGGTGAGACCAGGCACAACATCCAGTGCAGATTCAGCAGAGCTAGAAACTTCTTCAGATCAATGAGCAACATATGGGGATCAACCAAGAACAGTGTCCTCACCAAGGTGAAACTGTATCAGAGCTGAGTTCTGTCCATACTCTTGTACAGGTCAGAATGCTGCTGCATGACTGAGAATGAGCTTGACAAGCTGTCATCTTTCCACACCACGAGCCTCCAGAAGATCTTTCATGTTTTCTGGCCAAGAGAGATCTTCAACCACATCTTACTCCTTCACTGTCATTAAGAGGACATGGCCACAATCATCATGAAGAAACGTTGGAGATGGATTGGGCATGTGATGAAAAGAGAGGCCAAATCCATCATCAAGACAGCACTTCATTAGACCCCTGAAGGGCCGAGGAAATGTGGGAGACCAAGGACAATTTGGCGCTGGTAATTTGGAGGCAGAAATGAGGACCCTGAACCACACGTGGGGCACAATAGAGGAGATGATCAAGGACTAACAGAGATGGAGGACCTTCATTGCTGCCCTAAGCGCCAGTGACATAATGGACAGTAAGTAAGTAAGATTAGCTTTATGTGTGATATGTACAATGGAACATGCGGTGTATGGGGTGTTTAGGGATGGGTAGCACCTCTGGTGGGGGGCCTGCCGTGTCCTTTTTCAAGGCAGATCATCCACCTTTGGTCCCCACCTGGCGCTTAGCTCTCACCTGTGACTCCAAGTAGCTGTAACACGTGCAGCGGCCACAGCCCAGTAAAGCGTCTCAGCAGACGGGCCAAACCAGGTGAGGGTAGCTGACGGGTCTTCGACCCTCGGTGAGGTAGGGGATCTGCCTGTCCCAGCGTGTGAAGTCTGGCCCTGGCGGATTGAGTAAAAGAGACCGATTAATGGTCCAGTGGTCAAGAAGGCAGGACAGCAAGCTTTGGTGGAGCGCTAACAGCACGACAAGGCACTTAGATGTCCTGGTCATCCACTGCAAGAGGTGGTGCTCTCTTTAAACTCACCCAGCGGAAGGCAAAGGCAAATCATTGCTGTAACCTGCCACGAACATGATTTCCCAATATGTCAGAGCGGCGTGGAGGAAAGTCGTCCGCCAACTGGAAATTCCAGATGCGACCTAACAACGACGACATTGGAACATGCGGTGAAACACATCAAGAATATGGAATGCTTCACAAATTTACATGCCATCCCTGCGCAGGAGTCATGCTAACTCTTGATAAACATCTTGATCTTCCAAACCACATCATTGTGGCCATTTCACTTTATTTGTTTATCAGGCAGCATCTCGATAAATATCCTCTTCACTTTCTCTAAAACCAGAGTTTCTACAAAGCCAGGGTCTTATAGAGCTGCAACATTACTTAGTGGCTCTTGAACTCAATCCGCTGACTAATAAAGACCAACACACCATATGCCTTTCTGACAACCCTATCAACTTGCACTGCAACTTTGAGGGATCTATGGACATGGACCCCAAGATACTTCCCCATACTGCTAAGAATATTGCCGTTCACCAGATACTCTGTTTAATGTTCCAAAGTGAATCACTTCACACTTTTCCGGATTGAACTCCATCTATCATTTCTCATCCCAGCTCTATATCCTATCAAAATCCTGTTGAAATCTATGATGACCTTCCACACTGTACACAACACCACCAACCTTCATGTCGTCTTCAAAATACCTAACCCGTCCTTCCACTTCCTAATCCAAGTTACTTATAAAAAGCACACAAGCAGCAGGGTTACAGGACAGGTTCCTGTAGAACATTACTGGTCATAAACCTCCAAGTAGAATATGCTTGATCTACCACCACCCCCTGCCTTCTTAGAGCAATCCAACGCTGAATCCACGCATATTGATTCATTGCATTATTATGACATAAAGGGGGTCATTCAGGACTTCAGCTCTAAGTACAGCCATCCAATCAGTCCTGAAACTATTTCCTCTTGTGCCCATTCAATTCCCATTTTCATCTTTGTGAACTATTTATATCTACCTGAATAGCCTCTGACTTTGTCTACTTCTTGAAGAACTAAGCATTATTATCCATGATCCAAGATATGAAGATAAGCTCTGCAGATACCAAGAGATAATGATGTGGTCAAAGTGAAAGTAACACACACAGATTACTGGAGGAACTCAGCAGGTCAGGCAGCATCTATGGAAAGGAATAAACAGTCGACTGATGAAGGGTCTTAGCCTGAAACGTTGACTGTTTATTCATTTCCACAGATACTGTCTGACCTCCTGAGTTTCTCCAGCATTTTGTGTCTGTGTTACTCTGGATTTCAAGCTCCTACAGAATCGCTTGCGTTCAAAGTCAAAGTAGATTTATTACTATAGTACACACACTGTATATTACCATATACTACCTGGAGATTGATTTTCTCGCAGGCATATACAGAAAAATAAAGAAATACAATAAAATTCATGTAAACCATGCATTAAAATCTGACAAACAACCAACGTGCAAAAGAAAACAAATTGTGCAAATAAAACAACAAATGACATTGATAATGTGAGTTGTAGAGTCCTTGAAATTGAGTCTGTAAGTTGTGAAATCAGTTCAGAGTTGTGCTGAGTGAAGTTATCCACACCTGTATGTCTTGCCTCATGATAGTAGTGAGAGAGTATGGTGGGAATCCTTGATGATGGATGCCGTTTTCCTGTGATAAACCTTCCTGTGAAACTAGAGATCTTCGGCTGTGCACAGCTAAGTTTGGAAATATCTGCAACTGTGGGTTATCAGTCTAATGTCTACCAAACTAGATGACAAGATGTAGGAGACCAAAAGCTTATGAAGGAATATGACACTGTGATGTGAAAACACTGAATGTTTTTGCCCTCTAGTGATTGAATGCAGAAAATACTGCATACATTGAAAAATATCATCCAAATACCATCAACAAATTGTGTATTGTGCTTAGCCCAATAAGGTACTCAGAACTTTGGTCTATTGTTTTACACCTTAGTGTGGTCCAGATATTAATTGAGTTACTCCAACTCATGCTGATAATTGATACTGAACGATTGCATAGTATAATCCTGAGAATGGAATTTGTCATGTTTTCCATAGGTTACCAGCAGAGAAACTATCTATCACTGTAATCAAACACAGAAGCAAGGATAGAAGGAACCTAATTATATTACGCAAGTGCTTCTAGTGTGGGGCCAAGCCTTGCTATTTCGACAAAACCAAAACCAAAAGTCTTATAAAAGCATATATTTCTTATATGGAGTATCAAACTTTTAATCTATAGGCAGTTTACAGGAAGAAATCTCCTACGTTTGCACTGTAATCACAGACCATAAGGTATGGGAGCAAATTAGGCCGCTTGACCCATAAGTCTTCTCTACCACTCCTTCATGGCTGATTTATTATCCCTCTCAACCCCATTCTCTTGCTGTTTCCTTGTCACCTTTCACACCCTTTCTTATCAAGAATCCATCTACCTCTATCTGTGGCAATGAATTCCACAGATTCATTACCCTCTGGCTAAAGAAATTCCTCCTCATTTCTGTTCCAAAGGGATATTGTTCTATTCTGTGGCTTTGCTCTCTGGTTCTTGACTCCCCACTATAGGAAACATACTCTCCATGTCCTCTCTATTTAGGCCTTTTAATATACAATAGATTTCAATGAAATCCCCCTTCATTCTTTAAACTCCAGTGAGTACAGGCCCAAAGCCATCAAAAGCTCCTCATATATAACCCTTTCATTCCTGGGATCATTTTCGTGAACCTCCTCTGGACCTTCTCCATTGCCAGCACATCCTTTCTTAGATAAGGGGCCCAAAAATGCTCACAATACTCAGAGTGTGGTCTGACTAATACCTTTCAAAGCCTCAACATTACATATTCAGTCCTCTTGAAACAAATGCTAACATTGCATTTCCCTTCCACGCCACTAACTCAATCTGCAAGTTAACCTTCAGGGAATTGTGCACAAGGGCTCCCAAGTCCCTTTGCACCTCTGATTCCTGAATGTTCTCCCCATTTAGAAAATAGTCCATGCCTTTATTCCTTTTACTAAAGTGCATAATCATACATGTGACTGTAGATAAAAATGTGCAGAAATAATTAACACCAAAGTGTAAAACATCTCAGAAAGCAGTATCCAAAGTGGCAATATTTTTGGATCATTGAGTTGATTAACACCTGAATGAATTAGGACACAAGGGGAGAGAATCTGTTAAGTTTTTAGCTGTGATCCTTGTTAAACTGAAATTCTCCACCAAATGAAGTAAATGTTTTCTCTGTTTTCTGTTATAAGTCTGTTCATAAACATTACCTCCGGTTTGGAAAATTTGATTCAGGGCTCATTTAGTTGACTTAAAATACCCAGGAAATTGCTTGTAAATTCTGATATGATTCAGATTCAGATTAGTTTACTGTCATTTCCACCAGGGTGCAATGAAATTACATGCACGAAGCTCACGAATAAACGGTATTCATAATAAATACAGTGACAAGCAAAACAAAACAGAATGGCATGAAGATTATAATGCAAGCTGAACTAGTACAAAAAGAACCGACAGAGGTAGAATTAAGAGTCCAAGACTGTGGCAGTACCACTGGGAAGGGGATGTGAAAGAGGTAATTGGTTCAGAAATCTGATAGCGGTGGGGGAAGCTCTTCTTAAGTCTGGATGTTTGTGTTTTTAAGCTCCTGTATCTTCTCCCAGAAGGTAGGAGAGAGAAAAGGGGTTGACTAGGGTGGTAGACGTCCTCAATGATACTGTTAGCCTTCCTGATGCAATGCAATGGGCTGGATGGAAAGAAGTGATGAGCTTCTGATAGATCGGGCAGTGTTTATCCTTTCCCGCAGATCTCATTAGTCCAGAGCAGAGCAGTTAGTGTATCAGACTGAATTGCAACCCAGCATGATACGATCCATAGTGCATCTACAAAAGTCCAAGAAATTCTCTATCAACAAGCCAAATCTTCTCAGATGGCTAAGAAAGCATACAGTGTACACACTGATGTGCTTGCTTGATCACTGGATCAGTGTGGAGGGGCTAGGAGATGTGAATGCCCTGGAACTTAAATCTGTTGATCACTGTTGATGAGGAACAGGTTGTGTTCACCCTCTTCTCCCACGAACCCTGCTTCCTTAGGTCAACAAACAATTCTTTGTCTTACAAGGATGGTGCAGGAAAAGAGGGTACTTTGTTATTCTGACACCATGCCAGGAGATTTTGATACATAGATTAGATTTTTACATGTTTATTCTTGTTGGTATACTATTGCAACTCAAATTAGTGTTTAGGATGAGTTCATTCAATATAGTGGTATTTATATGCAACACACACAGGAGGAACTCAGCAAGCCAGGCAGCATTTATGGGAAAAGGTACAGTCAACGTTTTGGGCGGAGACCCTTGAGCAAGACTGGACCAAAAAAGATGAGGAGTAGAATTAGAAGGATGGTCTCTACTCCTCATCTTTTTTTCTCCAGCCTTGCTAAAGGGTCTTGGCCTGAAACATCGACTGTACTCTTTTCCATAAATGCTGACTAGCATGCAGAGTTTCTCCAGCATTTTGTGCGTATTGCTTGTGTAATGCTCCATAAGGATTCACTGCTAATGTAACCATTTCTCTGTAGCAGCAGTGTTTGGGTTATGACTAGAGATAACGGGGACTTTGGAATGTGTGCCATCCAATGAGATGCGTGTTGCTTCTTTCTTGTGTGTCTGAGAGAAGGTGTTCTTGGTCTTTTGTCAGTGACAGATGAAGAAGGAAGACGTGAGAGGAATGAGATGGTAGACCGCAGGGCGGAGTGGACTTGGAGTGAGGGTCCGGGAGTCAATGACGCTCGGAGGAAATTGATGGGGAATTCAAGGACGGAAAACCGTGAGCTCCAACATGCGCAATGCACTGTTTCATTAAAATGGGCCCTTTTCCTTTTTGTTTTCTGTACTAACCCTATAGCCAACTTAAGAATTATAAAGATCAGAGATTGTTTAATTGCATATGGTGTACCATCTGATCTTTCGTGATACTGAGATGTAACAGGGAAACACATCACACAGCATCCACACAAATGAGATTTCATCAGTTTGGCAGGGGCGGTGACTATCTTCCCTTAGACTTACACAGCCCACTGAACCTGGGGGTTACACTTGGATTTCCAGCATTACAGGTTTCCTCTTGTTTGTAGTGGCATTTATTTTCGCACTTATTAAGTTATACACCTGCCTTCTGCAAACATACAATCTCTATTAAGAACACATGTGCCATCCTGCATGCTCTTGCCCTTACAAATCTCTGTACCTTTTCCAACCTTATAAACCTTTAAGATCTCGGCCAATTCATCCCTCTTATGAACTATGCACTTTCTTCACCTCACCCTTCAAAGCCATTCACCTGGACTCCACTCCCTTCCCCCCAACCTGACCTACTCCCCATGCTCTCCTCCCATAAGAAATTCCCTAGAACTTCCATCTTTAACCAATTCTATCCCAACAATTCTTTCTTTGCCTTATTCAATGGGTGACATGAAGAAGAGAACATGAAATTAAATCATATTTGAAGAATTATATCATATTCCTTTGTTTTGGCATTATCTTCACAGAGCTCATACATACAAATATGAGGCAGACACTTGCAGACACATGTATCGATTGCTGGTTTAGATTTGAGTGAATACTGCTGGAAAATGGAAAATCCAATCCATATGAAACTTCAGATGGATGCGTTTGCAGTAGTTATTAACATGTAACTGAATTTCACCAGCGGCCCCTTTTGTTTTCATTAAACATCCCTTCAAAGCTGGAAGGATGAATGACGTGAAATGCTACCTGAGGGCAGCTTTTGAGTGATTGAATGGATGAATCTGTTTATACCCTCAGTGGCCACTTTATTAGATGCACCTGTACACCTGCTCATTAATGTAAATATCTAATCAGCCAATCATGTGGCAGCTACTCAATGCATGAAAGCATGCAGGCATGGTCAAGAGGTTCAGTTGTTGTTCAGATCAAGCATCAGAAAGGGGAAGAAATGTAATCTAAGTGATTTTGACTGTGGAATGATTGTTTGTGCCATATGGGGTGGTTTGAGTATCTCAGAAATTGCTGATCTCCTGAGATTTTAACACACGCAATCTAAAGCTTACAGCGGATGGTGTGATAAGCAAAAAAAATCCAGCGAATGGCAGTTCTATAGTTAAAAATGCCTTGTTAATGAGAAAGGTCAGAGGAGAATGGCCAGACTGGTTCAAGCTGACAGGAAGATGACACTAACTTCAGTAACCAAATGTTCCAACATTAGTGCGCAGATGAGCTCCTCTGAATGCACAACACATCAAAACTTGAAGTGGACGAGCTACAGCATCACAACACCACAAACATACACCCTGAGGCTAATCTATTAGGTACAGGAGGCACTTAAAAAGCGGCCGCCGAGTGTAGACGGCAAAGTGTTTTTATATTGAATGGAATCTGTCTGTAATATTGCAACTGATTAAAATTGTTCACATGCTTTAGAAATGCTGGTACATGTGGGTTCCTTTTGAAGACAATAACTTTGCCAGTACATTCCAATGCTGAGTTTTCATTTATATCCTGGAGTAGCTGGTTTTGGGCTTCTCAAGATAGTGGCATGTTTTGCAAAACGTTGTGTGTCAGAAATCCAAGTCTGTTCCCTTGTTACAAAGGAAGAATGAAAGTACGAAGCGGAGATGCCTAAGTAGTCAGGATAGCGTCAAAGATTATTCTTAATCTTAGCATCTCCAGTGTATTAAACAGACTGAGCGAGAGTCCAGAATAAGACCAGGGATAGACAGCTTTTGAGCTCCAGTGCCACACCATTTTGCATTTAGTTACTTCCTGTACAGTACTGTGCAAAATTCTAAGGCACATGTATATAGCTGGGGTACGTGAGACATTTGCATGGTACAGTGTTTGTTAACATGGAGTGGAGAGCAAGTTTGTAAATCTGGCGGGAGCGAGGGATGTTGGGAGTGGCAGGGGTGGAATGCCGCGGGAGGGGTGTGGGGCAGATGGCAGAGAAAGAGCGCCAGGGGTGGGGGGTGGCGTGGGTGCAGACACACCCAGCACTGAGACCCTAGGGAAGATCATTTGATTCTGCAGAGTTTCTCGTGTTTATGATTTGAAGTCAGAACTCTAGTCAATATATACTAAGTCTGGGCTGTGCGCCTTTATTATCCTGATGCTCCAGAGATAAGGCCAAGTCAAGGAAGTAAAGGTTCTGCTGAACAGTCACACGCCTTGCCAGTCAGAATAGCCACAGTAACTTTCTTCTTGTTCTGCAACTGCTTGCTTGAATCTTGCAAAACTACCTATATCGGTCAAAATCACAGGAGGGTGTTTCTACAGTTCTGTTACGGCTGCCCCATCCAACTACTTCAACAGAAATGGCATTCTTTTTATTTCAATTCCACAGACTTAAGAAATTTAAAAAAAAAAGAATGCTGAAAGAAAACGTAGTGCTTCAAAAGGGCTTATGAAATGAGTAATGATTTGAGACACTGAAATCATGAACACTGGTATAAGTACAAGTACTTTCTAAATTCTCCAGTGTGCAATGAGCAGAGATCTCCTGGAATATAACAGTGGTCATGAGGACGTAAGTCAAACTGATTTTGACAGACAATACACTGGTGCCATAAAGCAAAATGAAAGCTTTACACAATGTGTCGAAGATGTAAAAAGATCTCTGGAGAATGCACAGGCAGATGTACACATGTAAGTCTCTTTTTCAATGAATGATTCTGCTGTCTGTCTAGTGTTATGCCTCTCTCTCTCTCTATCTATCTATTTATCTATATATACATCCATTCCTTAATTTGTTTTATATCTCCATTCCTCTATCCTTCTATCTATTTTATATCTCCAGTTGTGTATCCACCTAGGCACAGTACTGTGCAAAGGTCTTAGGCAGATATATATATAGCTATATACAGTAGCTATCTCATTACGGAGACACGCTGTAATGGTCAATAAACCAATTGCTTAGAACCAAGTGACCTTACCTGGTGTCTTAGGGCTGGGTGTGTCTGCACCCTCGCCACCTCCCACAGCTGGCATTCCTTCTCTGCCACCTGTCCCACACCCCTCCTGTGGCAGTCCATCCTCACCATTTCCAACATCCTTTGTTTCTGCCAGATTTACAAGTTCACTCTCCATTCCACATTGACAGATGTGCAAAATTCTTAGGCACTGTAGCAATATATGGTGCTTAAGACTTATGCACAGTACTGTATCTATCTATCGATTGGTCCATCTTTCTACTTATCTCCCTATCTCTCTCTCTCCCTCTCTCTCCCTTCTATCTATCTATACATTGATTGAGCTTTAAATCTCAGTTTCAATCTGTCTCTATTTGTCTAACAATCTATCTATCAATATCAGGGATAGGGTGAACAGCTGGTGGCTGTGGTATGGATTGGCACCAATGACGTAGGTAGGAGAAGGGATAAGAATCTGTAACATGAGTTTTGGAAGTTAGGTAGCTGCTTAGAGGGCAGATATCAAAGACTGTAATCTCTCAATTGTGTCTTATGCTATGAGCTAGTATAGAAAGAGACTGATAGATCTGATGAATGTGTGCCTATAGGGATAGCGCAGGGGGAAAGACTTTGTGTGCCCGGATGATTAGGGTTGCCTTTGGGGAAGGTGACAACTGTAGAAGAGTGACAGGCTGTTCCTAAGCCACAACTGGATCAACATTCTATATGCTCTGAGTTTCATATTCTGTGACCATAATAGTGACCATGAAGAAGAAGAAGAAGAAGAAGAAGAAGAAGAAGAAAGCCCTTAACTCCAAGTGGAGTCATCGGGATGCCATCATTGACAGCATTGTTTTAAGCAGGCTTTCTTATTTTTACAAGGCCGAGATGCTAGCTCAACGCTCAACCCAGCACGGATGGAAAGCGTGCAAGGGAGCCGGCTGGATTCGAACTCTGGAGCCTTCACTCCGAAGTCCGGCACTGATGCCACTATGCCACCAGTTGGCTCAATAGTGACCGTAACTCTGTATATTTCAAAGGACACACAAAGGACTACAAATGCTAGAATCTCGAACAACAATCAGTCTTCTGGTGGAGCTCAACAAGTCAAGCAGCATCTATGGGAGGAAAAGAACTCTGAATGTCTCAGTCAAAACCCTGCTTCAGGACAAGGTGTGCTTTTCAAAGACAGTAGAATAAATGACGTGTATGGACTTTAGTAAGGCCACTGACAAGGTTCCACAAAGGAAACTAGTCCAAAGTACTAGGACCCACGGGATCAAAGCAAGTTGGAAAATTAGATCCAAAATTGGCTTGGCAATGGGAAGCAGAAGATGATACTGGAGGGTTGGTTTTCAGATTGGAAGCATGTAACTGTTGGTGTTCCATATGGATCAGTGAGTCCTGATGAAAGGTCTCAGCCCAAAACAGCAACTATATATCGCTATTTTGGGTGAGTTTGATCAGGGTAGATTGGCTCTGTAGCCTACAGTCAACAAACTTCATAGCACCCAAGATGAACTGAACTGAACGCAACTGAACATTCCTAGACTGTTTCAATCACTCTGTGGTTTGATGTTTTATACTCTGTATTTCTCACTTGTTTCTTGCCGTTTGCATAATTTGTTCTTAGTTTTTGCATGTTGGGTGTTTGATGTTTTCCTTGAACTGGTTCTACGGGATTTTTTTGTTTCATGGCTGTCTGTGGGAAGACGAATCTCAGAGTTCTATACTCCATACATACTTTGATAATATATACTATAATTTTTTATATATATATACTTTGCACTTTGAACATTCCCCTCCACAGAAGCTGCCTGGGGCTGAGTCCCTCCAGCATCTCATGTGTGTTGATCAGCATTGGGATCCTTGATACTTCAATCCAGATGAATCATTTGGAAGTGTATCAAGAGGCAATATCAGTAAGTTTACAGATGACAGGAAGATTGGGGGAGTTGCTGACAGTATGGAGGGTAGTCTTAGACTCTTAGCCTACAGGGTGATATTGATGCATTTGTAAAGTGGACTGAGATATGATAGATAGAGAATAATGGTGAGATGATGCATTAGGGGAGCACTTATGGGACTAGAACACACAGCATGAATGGGAAGGTCCAAGAGAATATTATGGAATAGAGGGATGTCAGTGTGCAAGTCGAAAAATCCTTGAAGCTGGCAGCACAGGAACACAACTAGAGAAGGGGCAGTGTTGGATCTCCTGTTAGGGAATGAGATATGTCAGGTGACAGAGGTATGTGTTGGGGAGCACTTCGGGTCCAGTGATCACAATGCCATTAGTTTCAATATAATTATGGAGAAGGATAAGTCTGGACCCAGGGTTGAGATTTTTGATTGGAGAAAGGCTAACTTTGAGGAAATACGAAAGGATTTAGAAGGAGTGGATTGGGACAATTTGTTTTATGGGAAGGGTGTAATAGAGAAATGGAGGTCATTTAAAGGTGAAATTTTGAGGGTACAGAAACTTTATGTTCCTGTTAGGTTGAAAGGAAAGGTTAAAAGTTTCAGAGAGCCATGGTTTTCAAGGGATATTGGAAACTTGGTTCGGAAGAAGAGAGATATCTACAATAAATATAGGCAGCATGGAGTAAATGAGGTGCTCGAGGAATATAAAGAATGTAAAAAGAATCTTAAGAAAGAAATTAGAAAAGCTAAAAGAAGCCACGAGGTTGCTTTGGCAAGTAAGGTGAAAATAAATCCAAAGGATTTCTATAGTTATATTAACAGTGAAAGGATAGTGAGAGATAAAATTGGTCCCTTAGAGAATCAAAGTGGACAGCTATGTGTGGAACCAAGAGAGATGGGGGAGATTTTGAACAATTTCTTTTCTTCTGTATTCACTAAGGAGAAGGATATTGAATTGTGTAAGGTAGGGAAGTTATGGAAACCATGATAATTAAAGAAGAGGAAGTACTGGCGCTTTTAAGGAATATAAAAGTGGATAAGTCTCCGGGTCCTGACAGGATATTCCCTAGGACCTTGAGGGAAGTTAGGGTAGAAACAGAAATAGCAGGGGCTCTGACAGAAATATTTCAAAAGTCATTAGAAACAGGGATGATGCCGGAGGATTGGCGTATTGCTCATGTTATTTCATTGTTTAAAAAGGGTTCTAAGAGCAAACTTAGCAATTATCAGCCTGTAAGTTTGACGTCAGTGGTGGGTAAATTAATGGAAAGTATTCTTAGAGATGGTATATATAATTATCTGGATAGTCAGGGTCTGATTAGGAGTGGATGTTGTCTATATGGATTTCAGTAAGGCCCTTGACAAGTTTCCACACGGAAGGTTAGTTAGGAAGGTTCAATCGTTAGGTAGTAATATTGAAGTAGTAAAATGGATTCAACAGTGGCTGGATGGGAAATGCCAGAGAGTAGTGGTGGATTACTTTTTGTCAGGTTGGAGGCCAGTGACTAGTGGTGTACCTCAGGGATCTGTACTGGGTCCAATGTTGTTTGTCCTGTACATTAATGATCTGGATAATGGGGTGGTAAATTGAATTAGTAAGTATGCAGATGATACTAAGATAGGTGGCGTTGTGGATAATGAAGAAGGTTTTCAAAGCTTGGAGAGAGATTTATGCCAGTTAGAAGAGTGGGCTGAAAGATGGCAGATGGAGTTTAATGCTGATAAGTGTGAGATGCTACATTTTGGTAGGACTAATCAAAATAGGACATACATGGTAAATGATAAAGCATTGAAGAATACAGTAGAACAGCATGATCTAGGAATAATTGTGCATAGAAGGTGGAACCTCATGTGGATAGGGTGGTGAAGAAAGCCTTTATTAATCAGAGCATTGAGTATAGGAGTTGGGATATAATGTTGAAATTGTATAAGGCATTGGTGAGGCCAAATTTGGAGTATTGTGTACAGTTCTGGTCACCAAATTATAGGAAAGATGTCAATAAAATTGAGAGAGTACAGAGGAGATTTACTAAAATTTTGCCTGGGTTTCAGCTCCTAAGTTACAGAGAAAGGTTGAACAAGTTAGGTCTTTATTCTTTGGAACGTAGAAGGTTGAGGGGGGACTTGATAGAGGTATTTAAAATTATGAGGGGAATAGATAGAGTTGATATGGATAGGCTTTTTCCATTGAGAGTGGAGAAGATTCAAACAAGAGGACATGAGTTGGGAGTTAAAGGACAAAAGTTTAGGGGTAACATGAGGGGGAACTTCCTTACTCAGAGAGTGGTAGCTGTGTGGAACGAGCTTCCAGCAGAAGTGGTGGAGGCAGGTTTGACATTGTCATTTAAAGAAAAATTGGATAGGTATATGGACAGGAAATGAATGGAGGGTTATGGGTTGAGTGCGGGTCGGAGGGACTAGGTGAGAGTAAGCGTTCAGCACAGACTAGAAGGGCCAAGATGGCCTGTTTCTGTGCTGTAATTGTTATATGGTTATACGGTTATTATAGTTCAGAAGGAATGTGGAACATTGGCCTTCATTAGTTGGAGCGCAGAATACAAACGCTGGGGGCTATGCTCCATGGGTCAGACCTCAAAGATCAAAGATTCAAAGTACATTTATTATCAAACTATATATGCAGTATACGACCCTGAGCTTCATCTTCTAGCAGACAGACTCAAAACAAAGAAACACCATGGAACCTGTTCAAAGAAAACATCAAAACCCAACGTGCAAAAAATGATCAAATCATGCAAACGACAAAAACCGAATGAGCAACACACAGAATAGAAAATATCAATCCACGAAGTCATTGAAACAGTCTGGAAATGATCAGTTTAGTTCAGTTCGGTTCAATTTAGTGCTGTGTCGTTCGTTGACCGTGGGTTGCAGAGCAAGTCTGCACTGATCAAAATCGCGCAAAATAGCAATAAAAATGAGAGTAGCCAGAAAGCAGAAACAAATCTAGCATGAACTGCAGAGTCCTCTAAAAATGAGTCCAATCCATAAACCCTGCTGATCAAACCTTGCCCAAGACCCAAGACTCCTGTACCTTCCTCTGGCAGAGGTGAACGAGAGGGAGAGGGAGACCGTCAAACATAGGCAGACAGTGCTGTTCACCCACTCACCTTCTGCTCTTGTCCTCATCAATTTCAATCTTGCTCAATGTTTCAATCAGCAAGTTGGTCAAGAATTGGAGCTGATTATCTGGAGTACTGCACGCAGTTCTGGTAACCGAGGTGTAGGAAAGATGTGATAGGCCTACCAAGGCTGCAGAGGAGATTCACCTCAAAGTAGATTCGCCTTGGAAGCAGGTACAGAGGAGATATCACTTGGAAGTAAGTACAGAGCAGACGTCACTTAGAAGCAGGTACAGAGGAGATGTCACTTGGAAATAGGTACAGAGAAGATATCTTGGAAGTAGGTACAGGTGAGATGTCACTTGGAAATAGGTACAGAGGAGATGTCAGGGGTATGTTTTTTATGCAGAGAGTGGTGTGTGTGTGGAATGGGCTGCCAGCGGTGGTGGTGGAGGAAGAAACTATAGGGTCTTTTAAGAGTCTGCTGGATGGCTACATGGAGCTTAGAAAAATAAAGGGCTATGGGTAAAGCCTAGGTAGTTCGGCACAGCTTTGTGGGCTGAAGGGCCTGTGTTGTGCTGTAGGTTTTCTATGTTTCTATGTTTCTAAAGTTGCCTGAGAGCGAACAGTTCAGTTCTGTGTCGAGTCTGAAGAAGCAAGGTCTGTTCTCTTTGGAACTTCTTCACAGAGGTAGTGAGAGAGTGGACTGAGCTGCCAGGGGAAGTGGCAGATGCAGGTTTGAAATTTGTATATGTATATGGGGGGAGGGGAGGTGTATGGAGGATTACGGTGCAGGTTTGGGTCGATGGGACGAGATAATAGTTCTGCATGGACTAGACAGGCATGTTTCTGTGCTGTAGAGTCCATGACATCATGACTCAGTGGAACAACGGAGGTTATGAGGGCACACGACTGAGGTATAAAAAATAATGAGAGGCATAAACAGAACTGGGTCCAGAAACCTCTCCCCATACCAGAGGTCGAATAATTGCTTAGGAGTGGCACGGCTGCACATAGCTTCACAGCAAGAGCAACCGGGGTTCAATTCCCACCCCTGTCTGTAAGGAATTTGTAGATCCTCCCTGTGACCAAGCTCGTTTCCTCCGGGTCCTCCGGTTTCCTCCCACAGTCCAATGATGTACAGCTTAGTATGTTAATTGGTCAAATGGGAGTAATTGGGCAGCGCGGGATCATTGGGCTGCAAGGGCCCGTTACCAGGCTGTATATCTGAAAAGAAAAGAATAAAGCTAGAGGGCATGAAGTAAAGGGATAACAAATTTAGAGGGGATCTGAGGAAGAGCTTTTTCACTCAGTGGTGAGCGCCTAACATCTACTTCTTGAGTGATAAGAGAGCGAGACACTGATGGCATTTAGACGCATGGTTGAATCACCTAGGCATATTATTACTTTGTTATTTTTCCAAAGGACCTGTTCTGGGCCCAGCACGTAAGAGCAATTACAAAGAAAACACAGCAGTGCCTCTACTTCCTGAGGAATTTGCAAATATTCAACATGACATCTAAAAATTTGACAAACTTCTACAGATGTGCAGGGGAGCGTGTATGGACTGACTGCATTACAGCCTGGTATGGAAACACCAATGCCCTTGAATGGAAAATCCTATAAAAGGTAGTGGATATGGCCTCAGTCCATCATGGTAAATCCCTCCCCACCACTGACCACATCTACGTGAAACATTGTTGAAGGAAAGCAGCATCCATCATCCGGGACCCCCATTATCCAGGACATGCTCTCTTCTCACTGCTGCCATCAAGACTCACACCACCAGGTCCAGGAACAGTCACTACCCCTCAACCATAAGGCTTTTGAACCAAAGGGGGTGACTTCACTCAACTTCACTTGCCCCATAATTGAAATACTCCCACAACCTTTGGATTCACTTTCAAGGATTCTTCATCTCATGTTCTCAATATTTATTGCTTATTTATTTATTATTATTTCTTTCTTGTTGTATTTGTACAGTTTGTTGCCGTCTGTACACTGGTTTAACACCCGTTGGTAGGGTCTTTCATTGATCCTATTATGGTTATTATTCTACTGTGGATTTATTGAGTATGCCTGCAAGAAACTGAATCTCAGGATTGTATATGGTGACTTATATGTACTTTGTTAATAAACTTATGTTGAACTACGAATTTAGAAGACTATTGGCAAAATACTAGCAGATGGAATTAATATGTTTGGATGCACAGTTGTCAGCATGGGTTGTGGAGCTGAATGGGCTGTTTCCATATTGTGTGTCTCTATGATTCTAAGTGATATCATTACTTATAGGTCAAGATGGTACCAGCATGCAATGTCCCTTGGTTGACATCTTCCAGACAGCCGATGAAAATGTCTTCTTTATTTCTTTTACATCTGGTTTTCACCTTAAGTGTGCTTCTGGGACTGTTAGAGCCTACGATTTACAGTTCAGATTATCCTTTGAGTGATCCAGCGCTTTGCTGTCTCCAAGAAGAAGATCCCAGGCAGCGAGCATGTATGCAGATGACCACGATACGAAGGAACTTCAAGATGGGAGGCGAGCTAATGTTCGACTCCATTTCACCGGTTTATGTGTTCATTAATCGCCGATTGAAGCATCAAGGAAGATTGAGACGTCAAGGCGAACGCGGAAGGCGAGCATGAGTTCAGTGCCAACTGCCTTCCTTTTGATCACTGCCAGAGCAGAAGTCTGTGAGCGGCCCAGCACTGTGTGGCTTGCTGACGCATTCGTGTGCTGTCCCTCTAGTTTGATGAATAACGGTGATGTTGTAGGATGGTATCGTGGTTCTGCGTCTTTGGACTGGTCTATTGCATTAATGGACCGTGGACTTTTTCAGACATAAGGTTTTTATATTCTGTGGTTTTTATCACCCGCTCCTTTTCTGTTTTGTTGTATGAGAGAGTGTTTGGGGGTTTCTGTTCTGTTAGTTACTCTGTGCAGGGGAGGGTTTGTTTTTAGGGGGTCAATGTACCTGTTCTGTTTTGTGTGGGAGGAGGGGGCTTTTGGGGGTTGATGATTGGGATGCCATTCTTTTTTGTGTGGGGGGTTGGTGGGTTTGATGAACGACTCTCTGAATGACTTCCATGTTCTTTCTTTGTTTCGTGGCTATCTGGAGAAGACAAATTTCAGAGTTGTTTATGAATACAGGCTTTGGTAATAAATAAAACTCTGAACCTTTGAACATAGTCCTTGTGGTATTTCTTCTGATGTTACTAACATTTTGAGACCATGGTGCTGGAGTCTGAGCAGATTAGCAGCGACCTGTCCAGCAGTCATCACTGACCTGAAATGTTAACCATGCTTCCTGCACAACAGCCACTGCCTGATTCGTTGAGAATTTCCAACAATTTTATTTCAGACTTTCAGCATCTGCAGTGCTTCGCTTCTTGTGAATTTTTAAAGTCAGGTTAAGAGATCATTTTTGAAGCAAAAGGATATGGGACGCTTAATGGAAATAGGTAGCAAATCACCCATAATTTCATTGCAGGCTGCTGCAAGAAAAACTCCCCCGTTATATAATTTGCAAGAGTGAGATGAGTGAAAGGATGTATTTTACTCAGAGAGTGGCTGCTCCCAGAGACAGACTGCCAATGGGGGTGGGGGATGGGTACTTGGAGAAACAGAAATCGTCATGGCATTTACGAGGCTATTAGGATATGGGTCACATACAGGCAAAAGACCTCCAAGAGGACCACAACCTTTTCATAGCTTGGAGGCCTGCATCCCTCAGTGACCCAGAGCATTATGTTGGCTGGAGTTAGGGCTTTATGCTTTGGCATAAAAGTCACCCATGCCGAACAAGTCAAAGGGTAGAAGCCAGACTAGTAGCGGTCCACCTGTCCTCCAGGGTCAGGGCTAATAACCCTGAATGATAAAACTAAATTGTTACAGAAACATCAGTGAAGAATCCTTCTACGTGTGCGAGGGTACTCCCAAATCTCCACCCTGGATTGCATGACTGACAGTAGCGAAAACCAAGAGGAAGCTACTGACACCATGAGAGAAGCCCTGCACACTGCCAGAAATGGAGGACCTTCATTGCTGCCTTAAATACGAGCAGTATAATGGACAGTAAGTAAGTACAGATAAAAAATAATTCAATTAACTGCTCTTTGTGCAGAGGGAGTGGAGAGGAGCACTTTGGGGCTTCAATGTATCTATCATTCTATGGGGTTTCTTTGTTTCGTGGATGTCTGTGAAGAGGATGAATTTCAGATCGTATACTGTATGCCTATTCTGTTATTAAATGTACTTTGAAACCTTTGAAACCTTGATTTTAATTGGGCATTGCATTCAGTACAGACATTGGGGGCCAAATGGCCTCCTGCTGTGCTGAACTCACCTACATTCTGAGTTAAAATTGGGAGGAGCTGATGGGGAAGGTGAAATAGGATTGGGCAAATTAATGAAACAATTGATGCTCCATGGTTAGCATGGACGTTGGGCCAAAAGGCCTCCGGTTCTGTTGGACCTCTCTATGACTCTACTTCAGTGCTACATGTTAACAATAACACAGAGGATGCGGTCATTAAAAAGAGCAAAACTTTTCAGTTTTGGTACATATACGATCCACTCCACTTGCAATGTTATTTCTTTAAGTATGCACTCATTCTTTTAGCAACCTTGCTATCTTGCTGCTCTTCCTTTATTATTAATGGTCTTTTCTGCAGTAACTGCTGACCTTTTGATGCATGAAGATCAATAGGGAGCTGATAAAAGCCAAGTTCATTGCGGCCCCTAATAAAGCGAGCCTGATTTGTTTGCTTACCTAAGTCTTCATCTGCCAGACCCATTATGAAATGATTTATAGGCCTCCACTCAATGAAATCATTTAAAGCATATTAGATTCGCAAAACAATCACCCATAATATGACAAGCTGATTCAGGTTGACAAGTAACCAAGTTGCCTCTGTTGGCAAACAAGTTCCAGAAATTCTTATTGGATTATAACATTAATGGTACTACAGGGAAAATAAGATTCAATCATGTTACTTAAATTTAGTTTCAGCACTGAAATGTAAATTCAAGCAGTCTAGCTGTGAAACCCAAAGACAGGCACTCAAAAACCTGCCACAGGCACTGCAGAATATGTATTAAAAACTGCAGTACACAACATTTTACCGCATCTATGTACATTTATCATCTATCATTTAAATTAATATTTATTAAATGTATGGACTTTTTTCACCTCAGCAAAGAAAACTCAACCTTTCAAATGCAGCCTGCTATTTGCTTCAGAGATTTTTGGTTGCTCCCGAGTTGAAGTTTTTGCTCAGGAAGCTCACTAGACTGACGCCATGACACTGCTGGGGGCATTGCTGCCCTGTCAGAAGTACCACCCGTTCCTGTGAGGTATTGAACCAAGACTCCATCAAGCTATTTCGAAGGAGCTGCCCTGCCCAAGACTGCAAGAAACTGTAGAGTCGTGAGCGTCGCCCAGTCCATCTCGGAAACCAGCCTCACCCCGTCCCATTGGCAGGAGAGATTCTGCAGATGCTGGAAATCTTGAGCAACACACACAAAACGCTGGAGGAACTTAGCAAGACAGAAAGCATCAGTGGAGGGAAAGAAACAGTCAACGTTTTGTGCTGAGACCATTCATCAAGACATGAAACGTCGACTGTCTATTCCCCTCCACAGAGGTTGCCTGACTTCCTGAGTTCCACCAACATTTTGTGTGCATTCCACCACCCCCCATTGCCTCGGTCTACATTTCCTACTGTCTCAAAAAAGCAGCCAGCATGATTTTATTTATTTATTTATTTTTACTTAGCGATCTGCCCTGTAACAGGCCCTTCTGGCCGAAAGAACCCTGCCGTCCAATTACACCCATGTGACTAATTAACCTAGTAACCTGTACGTCTTTGGAATGTGGGAGGAAAGTGAAGCACCCAGAGGAAACTCACGTGGTCATGGGGAGAATGTACAGACACATTACAGGCAGCAGTAGAAATTGAACCCGGGGTGTTGGCACTATAATAGCTTAACACTAACTGCTATACTCTCATGCCACCCGCAAATCAAGGATCTATTCTGACCTCGTCATTCACTCTTGTCACCTCCTCCCATTGGGCACAACGTACAAAAGATTGATAACAGCAGTCATCAGGCTCAAGTTTGGCTTCTATAAGTTGTCATAAGGCTATTGAACGGTCCTTTTATGTGATAAAATGAATGTCTGATCTCTCATGTCCCTTGCACTGTATCTGACTACCCACACTGCACGTTCTCTGCACCTGTCACACTATATTCTGTATTCTGTTTCTCTCCCCCCTTTCATATTATGCTTTTGAAAAGCATGATCTATCTGGAAGGCACACAAAATAGAAGCTATTCAATGTATTTTGGTATACTGGAAAATAATAACCAATTATCTAGTCCTATTTATAGGAACATAGAAAACTTACATCGCGATACAAGCCCTTTGGCCCACAAAGCTGTGCCAAACATGCCCCTACCTTACAACTATCTAGGTTTTACCCATAGCCCTCTATTTTTATAAGCTCCATGTAGCCATCCAGGAATCTCTTAAAAAACCCTATCGTTTCCACCTCCACTACCGCCGCTGGCAGCCCATTCCACGCACTCACCACTCTCTGCATAAAAAAACTTACCCCTGACATCTCCTCTGTACCTACTGCCAAGCACCTTAAAACCATGCTCTCTCATGCTAGCCATTTCAACCCTGGGAAAAACCTCTGACTATCCACACGATCAATGCCTTTCATTATCTTGAACATCTCTATCAGGTCACCTCGCAGCCTCTGTCACTCCAAGGAGAAAAGGCCGAGTTCACTCAACCCATTCTCATAAGGAATGCTTCCCAATCCAGGCTACTTCCTTGTAAATCTCCTCTGCATCCTTTCTATGGTTTCCACGTCCTTCTTGCAGTGAGGTGACCAGAACTGAGCACAGTACTCCAAGTGAGGTCTGACCAGGGTCCTATATAGCTGCAACATTATCTCTCAGCTCTTAAACTCAATCCCATGATTGAGGAAGGCCAATGCATCATATGCCTTCTTAACCACAGAATCAACCTGCATAGCAGCTTTGAGTGTCCTATGGACTCGGACCCCAAGATCCCTATAATTCTCCACACTGCCAAGAGTCTTACCACTAATGCTATATTCTGCCATCATATTTGACCTACCAAAATGAACCACCTTACACCTATCTGGGTAAGCTCCATCTACCACTTCTCAGCCCAGTTTTGCAACTTATCAATGTTCCATTGTAACCTCTGACAGCTCTCCACACTATCCACAACACTCCCAACCTTTGTGTCATCAGCAAATTTTCTAACCCGTCCCTTCACTTCCTCATCCAGGTCATTTATAAAAATTACATGGAGTAGGGGAGCCAGAACAGATCCCTGAGGCACACCACTGGTCACCGGCCTCCATGCAGAATATGACCCGTCTCCAACCACTCTTTGACTTCTGTGGGCAAGCCAGTTCTGGATCCACAATGCAAGATCCCCTTGGATTCCATGCCTCCTTACTTTCTCAATAAGCCTGCCATGGGGTACCTTATCAAATGCCTTGCTGAAATCCATATACACTAAATCTATGGCTCTACCTTCATCAATGTGCTTAGTCACATCCTCAGAAAATTCAATCAGGCTTGTAAGGCACAACCTGCCTTTGACAAAGCCATGCTGACTATTCCTAATCATATTATACCTCTCCAAATGTTCATAAATCCTGCCTTTCAGGATCTCCTCCATCAACTTACCAACCATTGAAGTAAGACTCACCAGCCTATAATCTCCTACCCCCTTTCCTGAATAAGGGAACAACATCCGCAGCCCTCTAAACCTCCAGAAACTCTCCCATCCTCATTGATGATGCAAAGATCATTGCCAAAGGCTCAGCAAACTCCTCCCTCGCTTCCCACAGTAGCCTGGGGTACACCCCGTCCAGTTCTGGTGACTTATCCAACTTGATGCTTTCCAAAATCTCCAGCGCATCTTATTCCTTAATATCTACATGCTCAAGCTTTTCAGTCCACTGCAAGTCATCCCTATAATCGCCAAGATCCTTTTCCATAGTGAATACTGGAGCAAAGTATTCATTAAGTACCTCCGCTATTTCCTTCGGTTCCATACACACTTTTCCACTGTCACACTTGATTGGTCCTATTCTCTCACGTCTTATCCCCTTGCTCTTATGAACGAGGGAGGAGGGTATTAACACAGGTATCCTGTTCAATATTTATACACTACCGTACAAAAGTCTTAGGCACATACTTATAGCTAGGGTGCCTAAAACTTTTGCACAGTACTGTAGTAATTTTATGTATTGCTCTGTACTGCTGCCGCAAAGAAGAACAAATTTTATGACACCTGTGAATGATGATAAACCTGATTCTGATATGGGTTTCTATTGTAGACTGAGAATGGGAAGGGGGCAGGGAGAGGGGAATCATGGTTGGGAAAAGGGGAAGGGAGAGGGGAGGGGGAGGGGGGAGGAAGCACCAGAGATTCATTCCGTAATGATCAGTAAACCAATTGCTTGGAATCAAATGTCCTTGCCTAGTGTCTCAGTGTTAAGTATGTCTGCACCCACACCATCCCACCCCCAGCCCCCACATGTGGCATTCCTACCCTGCCATCTATCCTGCACCCTTTCCAGGGAGCTCCACCCTCAGCAATCCCAACATCCTTTGCTCCCACCAAACTTACAGACACCCCTTCTGATCCACATTGACAAGTGCCATACTGTGCAAATGTCTTAGGCACTGTAGCTATATATATGTGCCTAAAACCTGTAAAGTACAGTACCCCCGTCAATGTTGCCAAATAAACAGATTAAATGACAGCAAAATCAGTAAATATTTCTCTGCACAATTTGGATTACGAATTTTTTCCGCAATGGCTGGGATTACTTTTCAAAGTATTTCATTGGCTGTAAGGTTAAGAACAGAAGTGAACATCTCAAAAAGAGAGAAGCTGTTAGCATCTGCAGGAAAGACACTTTGAAGAAATCATTCTGTCCCTTACATGAGGGCTTTTGACTCCATCTTGGTCCAGCCAACCATCATCGCTAACTGACAAGAAGAGAAGGATGCCATGCACCAAGTGGTAATCAACAGAGTCTTAGGGTCCAGGGAAACACAGTTATGGCACAGTTATGACCATCCTTAAGACCATAAGATCATAAGTCATAAGAGCCCATCAAGTCTGCGCTGTCATTTCATCATGGCTGATTTATTATCTCTCTCAGTCCCTTCTCCTACCTTCTCCACATAACCTTTGACACTGTGACTAACCAAGAACCTATCAACCTCCACTTTAAATATTCTCGATGACTTGTTCTGCACAGCCATCTCTGGCAATGAATTCCAAGGATTCACGGCCCTCTGAAATTCCTTCTCATTTCTGTTTTAAATGGACATCCCTTTATTCTGAGGCTGAGACCTCCAGTCTTAGACTCTCTCTTATCCTAGACTATAAAAATCATCCTCTCTGTATCGACTTTATCCAGACCTTTCAATATTCAATAGGTTCTAATTAGATCCCCCCTCATTCTTCTAAATTCCAGTGAGTACAGCCCAAAGCCATCAAACATTCCTCATATGCTAACCCTATCATTCCTGGAATCATTCTCGTGACCCCCTCCAATGCCAGCATGTCTTTTCTTCGATTTTTTTTTGGGTGCCATACTCTGCCAGAGCCTCAGCGACCAATTTCTCAAAAGGTTGTTTTGGAGGAAAGTTTCTGTGAGTGGTCCCCCACGTCCTTCTCACAGTGCAGTTTTTTTTAACGAGGCTGAGTTGCGAGCTCGACGTTCAACCCGGCACGGATGGAAAGCGTGCCCGGGAGCGGCCTGACTGGGTTCGAACTCAGGAACCTTCGCTCCAGACTGGCGCTGAGGTCACTGCGCCACCAGCGCAGATAAGGGGCCCAAAACTGCTCACAATACTTCAAGTGTCGTCTGGCCAATGTGTCATAGAGTCTTAGCATTACATCCTTGCTTTTATATTGGAGTCCTCTTGAAATTAATGCTGACATTGGATTTGCCTTCCTTATCAGTGACTCAGCCTGGAATCCTGTACAGGGTCTCCCAAGTCTCTTTGCACTTCAGATAATAACCTACACCTTTGTTTCTTCCACCAAAGTGCATGACTATACACTTCCCTACACTATATTCCATCTGTCATTCCTCTGCACATTCTCCAAATCTTCTGCAGACTCATTGTTTCCTCAACGCCGCCTGCCCCTGCTCCTATCTTTGCATTCTCTGCAAACATGGCCATAAATCGAACAATTCCGTCATCAAAATCATTGACATATAAGGTGAAAAGAAACAGTCCCAATACCAGCCTCTGTGGAATACCACTTGTCACTGGCAACCAACCAGAATAGGCCCCCTTTATTCCCACAATTTGCCTCCTGTCAGTCAGACAATCTTTCTATCCATGCTAGTATCTTTCTTGTAATAGCATGGGCTCTTATCTTGTTAACCAGCCTTATATGTGACAATTTGTCAAATGCCTCCTGAAAATGCAAATAAACAAAATCCACAGACTCTCCTTTGTCTGTCCCAGAGATTACCAACTGATTTGTCAGGCAAAATTTTCCCCTGAGGAAACCATGCTGACTTAGCTACTGTCCTTCCTCCACTGTCGTGATAAGCTCACACTGAGGTTGGAGGAACAACACCTTATATTCCGCTGGCATGAACATCAATTTCTCAAACTTCCAGTAATGCCTCCAATCCCCACCCCTTCACCATTTCCGATCCCATTGTCCCTATCTCATGTTATCTCCTTGCCAGCCCATCACCTCCCTCTAGTGATACTCTCCCCCACCCCCCAATTTCTTCTTTCTTCCGTGGCCTTCTGTCTCTTTCACCAATCAACTTCCCAGCTCTTTGCTTCATCCCTCCCCCTCCAGGTTTCACCTGTCACCTGGCGTTTCTCTCTCCCTTCCCCCTACCTTTCAAATCTACTCCTCAGCTTTTTTTTCTCCAGTCCTGCCAAACAGTTTCAGTCTGAAACAACAACTGCACTTTTTTCCATAGATGCTGCCTGGCCTGCTGAGTTCCTTTAACATTTTCTGTGTGCTGCTCGGATTTCCAGCATCCAGAGATTTTCTCATTTCTGACTTTAGCCTATGTAATCATGCACCTCCAAGTACCCCAAAACCTTATCTTAATAATGGACTTCAATATCTTCCCAACCACTGAAGTCAGGCTAACTGGCCTGTAATTTCTTTTGCTCTGCTCCCTCCATTCTTAAAGAAAGGAGAGGCATTTGCAATTTTCCAGCCCTCCGAAACCATTCCAGAATTCAGTCATTCTTAAAGGATCATTACTAATGCCTCCACAATTTCTTCAGCAACTTCTATCAGAACCCTGGGGAGCAGTCCATCTGGTCCAGGTGACTTACCTACCTTCAGACCTTTCAGCTTGCCAAGCACATTCTCTTTAGTAATAGCAACTACATTCTCTCCTGCACCCTGACGTTCTCGAATTTCTGGCATACTGGTAGTCTCTTCCACAGTAAAGATGGGCACAAAATACTAATTGGGTTTGTACACCATTTCTTTGTCCTCCATATCTACCTTTCCAGAATTATTTTCCAACAGTTCAATATCCACTTTCACCTCTCTTTTACTCTTTATATATCTGTAAAAAGTTTTGGCATTTAAACATTTTTGGCTAGCTTACCTTCATATTTTCATCTTTTCTGTCCTTTTGTGTTTTTACTTGCCTTTTGTTGGTTTTCAAAAGCTTTCCAACCCCCTAATTTCCCATTAATATTTGCTATATTATTTGCACTTAATTTTGATTTTATGCTGCCTTTGACTTCTTGTGTCAGCCAAGGTTGCCTCATCCTCCCTTTATAATACCTCCATCTTTGAGATGCATCTATCCTTCACCTTTGGAATTGCTCCCAGAACCTCCAGTCATTGCTGTTCTGCCATCAGCCCTGCCAATGTCCCCTTCTAGTCAACATTGGCACTCCTCTCTCATGTCTCAATAATTCCCTTTACTTCACTTTAATACTGATACATCTGCCTTTATCTTCACCTTCTCAAACTGCAAGGTGAATTCCATCATATTATAATCACTGCTTCCTAAGTGTTCCTTTACCTTAAGCTCCCTAATCAGATCTGGCTCATAACACAGCTCTCAATCTAGAGTTGACTTTTCCCTAGAATGCTCACCCACAATCTACTCTGAAAAGCCATCTCATGGGCACTCTACAAATCCCCTCTCTTGGAATCCAGCAGTAACCTGATTTTCCCACTCTACCTGCATATTGATATCCTCCATGACTAGCATAATGTTGTCCTTTTGACATAGAACATAGAAATCTACAGCACATTACAGGCCCTTCAGCCTACAATGTTATGCCGACCATGCAATCTACTCTAGATATTGCTTAGAATTTCACTACCGCATAGCCCTCTACTTTTCTAAGCTCCATGTACCTATCTAAGAGACTCTTAAAAGACCCTATTGTATCCACTTTCACATATCGCCGGCAGTGCATTCCATGCACCCACAACTCACTGTGTGAAAAACCTACCCCTGATCTCCCCTTGGTTCCTAATTCCAAGCACCTTAAAACTATGCCCCCTGGTGTTAGCCATTTCAGCCTTGGAAAAAAGCCTCTGACTATCAACATGATTAATGCCCCTCATCACCCTATACACCTCTATCAGGTCACCTCTCATCCTCTGTCACGCCAAGGAGAAAAGGCCAAGTTCACTCAACCTGTTCTCTTAAGTTACACCCTCCAATCCAAGCAACATCCTTGTAAATCTCCTCTGCACTCTCTCTATAGTATCCACATCCTTCCTGTAGTGAGGTGACCAGAACTGAACGTAGTACTCCAAGTGGAGTCTGACCAAGGTCTTACA